>NC_057794.1:592767900-592788565 GCF_018294505.1 Triticum aestivum
CCAAGACTTCTGCATCGTCGCTGGAATTGGAGGAGCTCGGAGAGGAGGAGGAGGGGTTTGAGTGTGGATGTGCATCGCCGACGCACGACTTAAATATCCGTGGGCAGGCCATGTGAAGGGCTCGTCAACCTGCTTCAATGTGGTGCAGCAGTTCCTTTCTCGGGACGCGGCATCCGCATTGATGCGGCGATGTCTGAGAGGTCATGTCCGTCAGCGCCGCCTTGATGCATGATCTGGGCTTGCTTAAATGTGACGTGGCAAGTGGCATGGCGTTGGATGGAAAGAACGATGAAGATGGGTGGGTGTTTCGGGTGGGCCATGGTGGTTAGGGCGGACGTGGCAGCAGTCCAGACGAGAGCAAAGCCCCCCTATTTACCTCGGTTTTGCGGGAAAAATTACGTTTGTAACGGTCGACGGACCGATACAGACCCACGTAGAATGGCAAAACATGTGCGAACAGCATGATCCGGACGTTCTTGAATGATTTGCGCGTCGGCGCGTTGGAGATGCCCTTAGGTTTGGTAGATCAAAACAAGTCGTAGTACAAGTCAGAGTAGGGAGATGCCCTTAGGTTTAGTACGAGATCAAACATGTCCTAGTACAAGTCGTAGGAGTTTACATCTGTGTGTAAACCAGAACGATGTCAAGTTGTAAACGGCCTGGGATACACACAGTTGTAAACCAGAACGATGTCAAAATTTTGTACAAGTCGTGTTGGTCTCCGGTTCGGTGATGTGTGGGTTTGTGCCCCTTTATATAGCAGCTAGGCAAGACCAACGAAAAGGTCACACGCACCACCAAAAATCAATTTCGATCCGTGTTTTTCTATTGCAAGTTTACATAGGCGACAGTTTCCGCCGGCTAAGGACCGAAATCGATCATCTACCACAAGCTAGCATCACGTAGCGATCGACCGATCAATTTTGACCCATTAACGCCATGCAGGCGAGCCTTACATATGGGCAAGCGTGCCGTGCATCGCAGGAAGCATCAATGGCCGGCGCCAGGTGCGACGAGAGGCTCGTCATACATCACGTGACCAACGGCGGGTGCTTCGACGACTTCAACAAGGCGATGGAAGAGTGCCGCGGCCGCTACAGTCCCGACACGTCACAACTCAACCTGATCCGAGGCGTGGCCAAGCGCGTCGTGGACGTGGAGGCGTGCGTCAAGGCCACGGCAGCGCTGCGTGAGTGCTTTGCCGACAACCCCGCCGTGTTCAAGCACCAGTACCTCCGCCGCATGGACGAAGGCCTCGACCAGGACACCAACGCATCGCCGGACGATATTTGGAGGGATGAACGTGACATGTTCAGGTGGTGGACTGGCATGACGAGAAGCTAAGCAAGCATACACGTACATAAGATATATAGATAGATGGGCTAGTCGATTATAGTGACATACTAGTACTGGATATAATAGGCACAAGCTATTTCGGTGTTGAATTTTTCTTTTCCTTTTAGTTGTAGAGTTTTTCGGATTAGATCGATTACGTTAGCGTTGATGAAGTTAGCAAAAGTTATTTCTGTGTTCAATTATCTTTCTCTGTTAGTTGTGGAGTTTCTCGATATGTGCGCAATACTTATACTTGGTTCATTGTTCCCTGACTACTTGTATAAAATCTTTCGGTCGAAAAAGCACAACAAAGGCGGTTCATCAAACCCTTTGGTATGCATATATACACATTCTAAGTCATGGCGATAGATCTTATACGAATGGTCCTAGGCCAGGACAATTAAACGTTGCAGTTTTATTTTACGTGCAAGTATGCATAACCTATACTGGTCCCTCTTACTATAATCTAGAACGTATTGTATTTCTATAGACGAAGATGAAATATAAAATTGGATATCACACATTGGATTAGTTTTTGATACTCCTGCATAGGTACAACCCCCTTAAACCCACTACAAAAAATAAAAGCTGCAACCCCTTAAACACAATGATGCTGAGATTAACCCACACCCTTCCATAAAAAAGGACAAGATGGTCATATTTTATCAAAATAGAAAAACACAGAGCCCGCCCATCCGCGGCAGTATGTGCCTGCCCTCAACTATATTACCGTCGTGTACGTACAAATACGTACGACCAAACCGGTCATTAAAGTAGCACAGATTCTCACACCAGAGGGTGTTCGCGTAGGTCATACATACACCATACCGGCCATTAAACCGGTAAATCACGTGGGGCCAGGCTGCCATTAAACCAACGCAGATTCCCATGCCACAGGAGTCGCCTTCTGGCTGATGGAGTCAAATCCAGTAGATGTTGGGTAGTGGGTCCCGAACTGATAGTCTTGGTGCAATGGTAACAATGACATATGAAAAATCAATTTATATAGCAGCCAGGCAAGACAAACGAGAAGGTCACACGCACCACCAAAAATCAATTTCGATCCGTGTTTTTCTATTGCCAAATTTACATAGGCACAAGCTATTTCGGTGTTGAATTTTTTTCCTTTTACTTGTCGAGTTTTTTGGTATAGACGGATTAGATCAATTATAAGTACTACCGATGAAGATAGCATACTGGATATATATAGCCAAAAGTTATTTATGTGTTCAATTATCTTTCTCTGTTAGTTGTGGATCAGCTTCTCTGTATGCGCATGATACTTTTACTTAGTTCATTGTTCTCATTTCGTCCGTGTTCCCTCACTACTTGTACAAAATCTTACGGCCAAAAAAAGGACAATACTTTATCAAAAAAAAGGGACAATAGAGGCGGTTCATCAAACCTTTTGTTATGATGAACGATAGATCTTATATTATACAAATATATACTCCTAGACTACGACAATTAAACACAGTTTCTTTTTGCGTGCAACTATGCATGACCTATACTACTTCCCTAGTACGTGTAATCTTATGCGTACGCACTGTAATACTGGATGGAAATTCTTGCCAAAAGTACACTGCATTATACCTTCCTTGTTGCCAATTTTTCCAGATTAATACGACAACTGTTTGGCCTTTACCAACACCAGCAACATCACCTAAAAAAACCTGCTCTGTCACCAATAGGGAGATGATGAAGGTGCCGCTGACATGCAACAACAATAAAACTTACTAGAGGTGTGATAGTACAAATAAAGTAATATGCAAATCATGCATATACACTAACCCAAAAGGCATAAGCTATTTATTTTTAGGCTTATTGGACTTGTTGGCTGTGTGCATCGCACTATGAAGAGGCCGGACATACTTTCAATGGGGTTGTATCACCTCGATATTTCAATTGAATGAATGTTCTTTATCGAATAAATAAACTATTGTCTCGATTTGTGCTGGGTTGAGTATCTATTGCGGTGGTGCTGCTTAGGGACGACATTGTGTTGCTCACACACTTCAACGCCGCGTAGCGTCGAGCGCAGCTGACGCCGCTCGTTGATCATGAGCAGGCATACCACCAATTGCACGACTTTCTACTACTATAGATGCCAAGGCAGCGCTACACACGAAGGGGATGACGTCACCATAGGGGCGTCTAGTAACCCAGGAGCCACCCCGCGCTCGCCTTCGGGGAGGACGGAGCTCTAGGATGACTATCGAGATGTGTGCCATCTATGTTGCCGAGTCCTGGGCATGGCGACGACATCTGCATGTTTCTAAAATGAAGCATCAAAGTCTCCCCTCTGTCTTGGATCCAAGCTATAGTGAAGGGCTTAATAAAAAAGAAAAAGGAAACTGAAGGAGTCAGGACTTAGAGTCCTATTGGACTGGGGTTAAGGCCCAATTTAACGCACTGGTGGGCTGGGTGAAGGCCCAATTTAATGCACTGGTGGGCTGAGTGAAGGCCCAATGAATAGATCATGTGAGCTGGTGCGAGAAACCAACGCAATGAAACAACGAAACTTTTCTTCTTTTTCTTCACAAAAGAAACGAAACGTTTTCTTTTGCCAAATGATAATGCTCACGTGTGGCATGTTTGCACTTCGCCCACACGCATTGATCCACGTTGATTCTGTTTTGCATGAATCCTAAAGGAATCTGTTGAAATTTCAATGCCATGTCGGCATAGCATGTTGTGTGGGCGTTAGAGTGCTCGCCCACATGACCCGCAGCGCGCGGTTGCCGGCTGCGCGGACGAACCAGTTTCCGCCCACACCGTCACCACCTAGTCCGTCCACATCTGTGTGAACTACTCTTCCCCCACACGACACTCGTACGTTGCTAGATGCAACTACAGTTGCACGTACGTGGCAATGAGGTAAACACACATGGCAACTATGATTAACCATACATGGCAACTATGGTTGGACCACACGTGACAACTACAGTGTGCGTACGTGGCAACCAGGTAAACGCACATGGCAACTATGATTAACTATACATGGCAACTATATGTGGACCACACGTGCCAACTGCAGTTGCGCGTACGGGGCAACCAGGTAAACACACATGGCAACTATGATTAACCATACATGGCAATTATGGTTGGACCACACGTGACAACTAGGTAAACACACATGGCAACTATTGCTTCACCACATATGTCAAGTAGTTAATCACACACGGCAACTATGGTTTGATTACATGTGGCAACTGCCATAAATTAGACATGACAATTATAGTTAATCAAAACAGAGAGAGTTGCCATATTTTTACAACTACATTTGTCATTCCGGATAACTAAAGTTTCCATCCCCGGATAACTAAAGCGTCATCCCGCGGGGTAACTAACACAGCTGCGCCAGAACATATGGGCATATTTGTTATTAGACCGAACATGCGGGTCATCTATGGACAACCCGAATGTGTGGGGGATGGACGCCATACCCAAACGGGATGCGTGCGGGCTGGCCATGTAAGTTGCCGAACAAATCGTGCGGCACAACCCTCCTACAGCCCGCATGTTCGGAAGATATCGGCATCCTTTCTTTTTTAGCCGAAAAAACGAAACGTTTTTAACAATTAATAATGACGCCAGGGAGAAATATGAGCCACTTTATTAGTATATATATAAGGTATATATCGATATATTCCCTAAAAAAGGTACTTATTAATACGCCAGGGAGTATGTATAGATATATGTTACAGTTTGTCTAATTCACATCTAGATGTTTTTTAAGGATGTCACATCTAAGCTCCCACAAATATATATTGCAACAATAACAAAGAAAACTAGGACACAAAAAATACCACAAACAGAGTGGACATCAGCTTAGATGTGACATAATTATATCACATCTAGATGTGTCCTAAACAGATCCTATATGTTACCTAGATATATTTTTAGTTTATTTTTTTTATTAATACAAAGTTCAAATAACCAAATCTCATTGGGCATGGAATCATCTAATTGTATGTAGAAGTTAACCTGTAGTATATTAGGTAAGGGCATCTCCAACACTGACCTGCAAATTTGCTTCCGCGTTCGCCCGCGAACAGGGGGACCAGTCCGTGGACATTGATATGGGAGTCGGTCATCCAACACTACCCGCATACATTTCAAACCGCCTTTCAACTAAACCGGGCGAAATTCATGAAACTTGGCCGATTTCATAAAAGTTCGGACATAATATCCATAAAAGGTCGATATAATGATCCTTTAACTAAAACCTATATCGGACGACCACCTTGTACACATGGCAGGTTTGTCCTGCCACACAACCATTGTCGTTCGTGATGTCGTCGTTAGGGTGGTCCCTTCAGCGGCAGAAGGGCGCTGTAGGGCCGCAATAGCCTTGTCCGGTGGCTGCCTACTGCTCGCGGACGAGCCGCCCCGCCTCTTGCTATGCGCTGCAGATGGCCACGACGGCCAATCCTGATGGCACTGGCGGAGCCCTAGCGGCATCTTTGCCCCTAGTAGCATTGCCGGAACAGTCGCTAAGTGACCACTCCTCGCTAATCTTGGTGAGCTCGCTCTCAAGGCGGCGCTGGCGCCTGGCAGTCGTCTCCATGGTGGCGACGGAGCGTTCGAGGGCCCACTCGATGGTGGGGGTCTAGGTCATTGCAGACCCATTCCGGCGGCACGTCGGTCTTGGCGAAAGCGTAGCGACGGGCGAAATTGCTCCAATCATACTGCGCTGCACGCTCCTCCTCGGAGACGATTACCCTCAAGCCCGAGGGACCGCCACCTCCGCTGTCGTCCCACACCTTCGTGATCGCGCGGCGGAGGGGGGGAGCTCCTCATTTACGAGGCGGCGGTTGCAGCGGGGCGGCGATGCGGGCCTATCGATGCGCGCGTACCGACTGTGCGGGGGCGAGACTGGCTCGTCCTTGATGTGGAGTTTGATCTGGATGCCGTGGTTGCGCGGGGGCAAGGTCGGCTTATCCTTGACATGACGTCCAATCTGGATGCCACCACGGTTGCGCGGGAGGAAACAGATTCCTCGTTGACCCGCCGGAGTGGGGACGTGGGCTCCCGCTTGACGCGACAGCGTGGCAGGGAAGGTGGCTCCTCCTTGACCCACGCCGGTGACGGTGGCGCTAGGCCCATATGACGGAGCAGATGTTCTGTTATTCTCTCCATCTGACGGACGAACTCTTCGTCCATCAGAGCCGCCTCCGTGAGGAGGCGCAGTAGCCGTTGCGGCTACTGCTATGGCTTCTGGTGCTCCTCGTCACCGGACGAGACGATGATCTCCTCTTCGTCGGAGGAGCCGGTTGCCGTAGATGTCAATAGTCCCGGAGAGCGAGGGTGGCGGGCGCTAAGATCCACCTGACGATGAACTGCCGGCTGCCGCAGCCATCACCTCCACCTACAGGCGCGGAGCACCAAGACTTCTGCATCGTCGCTGGAATTGGAGGAGCTCGGAGAGGAGGAGGAGGGGTTTGAGTGTGGATGTGCATCGCCGATGCACGACTTAAATATCCGTGGGCAGGCCATGTGAAGGGCTCGTCAACCTGCTTCAATGTGGTGCAGCAGTTCCTTTCTCGGGACGCGGCATCCGCATTGATGCGGCGATGTCTGAGAGGTCATGTCCGTCAGCGCCGCCTTGATGCATGATCTGGGCTTGCTTAAATGTGACGTGGCAAGTGGCATGGCGTTGGATGGAAAGAACGATGAAGATGGGTGGGTGTTTCGGGTGGGCCATGGTGGTTAGGGCGGACGTGGCAGCAGTCCAGACGAGAGCAAAGCCCCCCTATTTACCTCGGTTTTGCGGGAAAAATTACGTTTGTAACGGTCGACGGACCGATACAGACCCGCGTAGAATGGCAAAACATGTGCGAACAGCATGATCCGGACGTTCTTGAATGATTTGCGCGTCGGCGCGTTGGAGATGCCCTTAGGTTTGGTAGATCAAAACAAGTCGTAGTACAAGTCAGAGTAGGGAGATGCCCTTAGGTTTAGTACGAGATCAAACAAGTCCTAGTACAAGTCGTAGGAGTTTACATCTGTGTGTAAACCAGAACGATGTCAAGTTGTAAACGGCCTGGGATACACACAGTTGTAAACCAGAACGATGTCAAAATTTTGTACAAGTCGTGTTGGTCTCCGGTTCGGTGATGTGTGGGTTTGTGCCCCTTTATATAGCAGCCAGGCAAGACCAACGAAAAGGTCACACGCACCACCAAAAATCAATTTCGATCCGTGTTTTTCTATTGCAAGTTTACATAGGCGACAGTTTCCGCCGGCTAAGGACCGAAATCGATCATCTACCACAAGCTAGCATCATGTAGCGATCGACCGATCAATTTTGACCCATTAACGCCATGCAGGCGAGCCTTACATATGGGCAAGCGTGCCGTGCATCGCAGGAAGCATCAATGGCCGGCGCCAGGTGCGACGAGAGGCTCGTCATACATCACGTGACCAACGGCGGGTGCTTCGACGACTTCAACAAGGCGATGGAAGAGTGCCGCGGCCGCTACAGTCCCGACACGTCACAACTCAACCTGATCCGAGGCGTGGCCAAGCGCGTCGTGGACGTGGAGGCGTGCGTCAAGGCCACGGCAGCGCTGCGTGAGTGCTTTGCCGACAACCCCGCCGTGTTCAAGCACCAGTACCTCCGCCGCATGGACGAAGGCCTCGACCAGGACACCAACGCATCGCCGGACGATATTTGGAGGGATGAACGTGACATGTTCAGGTGGTGGACTGGCATGACGAGAAGCTAAGCAAGCATACACGTACATAAGATATATAGATAGATGGGCTAGTCGATTATAGTGACATACTAGTACTGGATATAATAGGCACAAGCTATTTCGGTGTTGAATTTTTCTTTTCCTTTTAGTTGTAGAGTTTTTCGGATTAGATCGATTACGTTAGCGTTGATGAAGTTAGCAAAAGTTATTTCTGTGTTCAATTATCTTTCTCTGTTAGTTGTGGAGTTTCTCGATATGTGCGCAATACTTATACTTGGTTCATTGTTCCCTGACTACTTGTATAAAATCTTTCGGTCGAAAAAGCACAACAAAGGCGGTTCATCAAACCCTTTGGTATGCATATATACACATTCTAAGTCATGGCGATAGATCTTATACGAATGGTCCTAGGCCAGGACAATTAAACGTTGCAGTTTTATTTTACGTGCAAGTATGCATAACCTATACTGGTCCCTCTTACTATAATCTAGAACGTATTGTATTTCTATAGACGAAGATGAAATATAAAATTGGATATCACACATTGGATTAGTTTTTGATACTCCTGCATAGGTACAACCCCCTTAAACCCACTACAAAAAATAAAAGCTGCAACCCCTTAAACACAATGATGCTGAGATTAACCCACACCCTTCCATAAAAAAGGACAAGATGGTCATATTTCATCAAAATAGAAAAACACAGAGCCCGCCCGTCCGCGGCAGTATGTGCCTGCCCTCAACTATATTACCGTCGTGTACGTACAAATACGTACGACCAAATCGGTCATTAAAGTAGCACAGATTCCCACACCAGAGGGTGTTCGCGTAGGTCATACATACACCATACCGGCCATTAAACCGGTAAATCACGTGGGGCCATGCTGCCATTAAACCAACGCAGATTCCCATGCCACAGGAGTCGCCTTCTGGCTGATGGAGTCAAATCCAGTAGATGTTGGGTAGTGGGTCCCGAACTGATAGTCTTGGTGCAATGGTAACAATGACATATGAAAAATCAATTTATATAGCAGCCAGGCAAGACAAACGAAAAGGTCACACGCACCACCAAAAATCAATTTCGATCCGTGTTTTTCTATTGCCAAATTTACATAGGCACAAGCTATTTCGGTGTTGAATTTTTTTCCTTTTACTTGTCGAGTTTTTTGGTATAGACGGATTAGATCAATTATAAGTACTACCGATGAAGATAGCATACTGGATATATATAGCCAAAAGTTATTTATGTGTTCAATTATCTTTCTCTGTTAGTTGTGGATCAGCTTCTCTGTATGCGCATGATACTTTTACTTAGTTCATTGTCCTCATTTCGTCCGTGTTCCCTCACTACTTGTACAAAATCTTACGGCCAAAAAAAGGACAATACTTTATCAAAAAAAAGGGACAATAGAGGCGGTTCATCAAACCTTTTGTTATGATGAACGATAGATCTTATATTATACAAATATATACTCCTAGACTACGACAATTAAACACAGTTTCTTTTTGCGTGCAACTATCCATGACCTATACTACTTCCCTAGTACGTGTAATCTTATGCGTACGCACTGTAATACTGGATGGAAATTCTTGCCAAAAGTACACTGCATTATATCTTCCTTGTTGCCAATTTTTCCAGATTAATACGACAACTGTTTGGCCTTTACCAACACCAGCAACATCACCTAAAAAAACCTGCTCTGTCACCAATAGGGAGATGATGAAGGTGCCGCTGACATGCAACAACAATAAAACTTACTAGAGGTGTGATAGTACAAATAAAGTAATATGCAAATCATGCATATACACTAACCCAAAAGGCATAAGCTATTTATTTTTAGGCTTATTGGACTTGTTGGTTGTGTGCATCGCACTATGAAGAGGCCAGACATACTTTCAATGGGGTTGTATCACCTCGATATTTCAATTGAATGAATGTTCTTTATCGAATAAATAAACTATTGTCTCGATTTGTGCTGGGTTGAGTATCTATTGCGGTGGTGCTGCTTAGGGACGACATTGTGTTGCTCGCACACTTCAACGCCGCGTAGCGTCGAGCGCAGCTGACGCCGCTCGTTGATCATGAGCAGGCATACCACCAATTGCACGACTTTCTACTACTATAGATGCCAAGGCAGCGCTACACACGAAGGGGATGACGTCACCATAGGGGCGTCTAGTAACCCAGGAGCCACCCCGCGCTCGCCTTCGGGGAGGACGGAGCTCTAGGATGACTATCGAGATGTGTGCCATCTATGTTGCCGAGTCCTGGGCATGGCGACGACATCTGCATGTTTCTAAAATGAAGCATCAAAGTCTCCCCTCTGTCTTGGATCCAAGCTATAGTGAAGGGCTTAATAAAAAAGAAAAAGGAAACTGAAGGAGTCAGGACTTAGAGTCCTATTGGACTGGGGTTAAGGCCCAATTTAACGCACTGGTGGGCTGGGTGAAGGCCCAATTTAATGCACTGGTGGGCTGAGTGAAGACCCAATGAATAGATCATGTGAGCTGGTGCGAGAAACCAACGCAATGAAACAACGAAACTTTTCTTCTTTTTCTTCACAAAAGAAACGAAACGTTTTCTTTTGCCAAATGATAATGCTCACGTGTGGCATGTTTGCACTTCGCCCACACGCATTGATCCACGTTGATTCTGTTTTGCATGAATCCTAAAGGAATCTGTTGAAATTTCAATGCCATGTCGGCATAGCATGTTGTGTGGGCGTTAGAGTGCTCGCCCACATGACCCGCAGCGCGCGGTTGCCGGCTGCGCGGACGAACCAGTTTCCGCCCACACCGTCACCACCTAGTCCGCCCACATCTGTGTGAACTACTCTTCCCCCACACGACACTCGTACGTTGCTAGATGCAACTACAGTTGCACGTACGTGGCAATGAGGTAAACACACATGGCAACTATGATTAACCATACATGGCAACTATGGTTGGACCACACATGACAACTGCAGTGTGCGTACGTGGCAACCAGGTAAACGCACATGGCAACTATGATTAACTATACATGGCAACTATATGTGGACCACACGTGCCAACTGCAGTTGCGCGTACGGGGCAACCAGGTAAACACACATGGCAACTATGATTAACTATACATGGCAATTATGGTTGGACCACACGTGACAACTAGGTAAACACACATGGCAACTATGATTAACCATACATGGCAATTATGGTTGGACCACACGTGACAACTAGGTAAACACACATGGCATATATCATGGCCATCAGAGGATATTCTCGCGGTCTCGCCGTTAGGACCCCGCTAGTCCAACCCGAGCTCACGATTGTCGTCATGTCAATTGTGTCTGCCTTGGGGTGGGATGAGTAAGCAAGAGTTACTGCGTGCTTCGGATAGAGCTTTAGAAGTCGGAAGCATGATGTATCAACCAATAACCTCCTTTCCAAAATGTAAATGCATCACATATGACACATCCACAGCAGCATTACCAAACCAAACCAAATGGAGCAGTAAATTAACCAACACATTTCAATGCATCTTCACAGCACAAGCCTAGCAGAGTGAAAGGTAACAGCAGCACGCCAAAAGGACAAAACATCACATCATAAACCTAGTAAGGTAGCATCACCTCTTTCTCAGAGGGGAAGACGTTCTTCAAAACTTACTTGACCTCCTGCACTGACCCCACCACCACGCCCCTGGGCACGTTGATCCCCGACTTGGTCATCAATTCTGCGACCTGCGACACCCACACACATAAGCCAGGCCGACAGGAACCCTAACTTGTGATACGGGCCTCCAGATCGAAATTCGCAAGTAAAAAACAGAGGAAATTGAGGGAGAGAGGGGCGGAGGGGGTCTGGACGCGGGCGGGCACCTGGTACTCGTGGATGGTAAATCCACGGATCTGCTGGTGCTGACATTTGGCGGCGACCGAGACGGCGCGCAACGCCAACTTCCCGAGCGATCCGCGAACCATGGTTGGAGTGCGGCGGCTCCGATCCGGAAACCCTAGAGGCAGGCTCTTTCCTCTCGGCGGGTTTGGTGGACGATGATTGCTTTCCCTTCCTTTCTTTCTTTCTTTCTTTCTTTCTTGCGAGAGGGTGCGGCTGCGAGGCCGCTGGTTTAGACTGTGGGGCACACCAGCCATTCGCTCATGACCAAGTGTTTGTTTATCTTGCGAATCAACTTGTGGTTGAGTTGGTTAGGTGGACAGTGGTATCCCCAACCCACCAGGGTTCAAATCCTGGTGCTCGCATTATTCCTCGATTTATTTCAGGATTTCCGGCGATACGCTTTCAGTGGGAGGAGACGCTCCCGTCGACGACGAGGCGCCTACGGTGACTTCGTAAATCTCAAGATGATATGCCGACTCAGTCTTTCGGAGGTGCTCATAGGAATAAGGTGTGTGTGTGCGTTCATAGGGGTGAGTGTTTGCGCGTGTATATGAGCGCTTGTGTCTGTACTGATACTTAAAAAAGTGTTTGTTTTTCTAGAGTGAGTGTTGCTCAGGTTCGATTGTGTGGATGTGCACCATGGGCCGGCTAGATACAAGAGATGTGTGGTCTAAGCCGTAAAAGCCCACGCGGCAGCCCATCAAAGCTTCACCATTTTGTATACGAAATCAAGGAGGAACACTAGGAAAAAAAACGAAATCAAGGAGGATTGGATGTTTCTGGGCATGGGGAGAGGACTGCCATGGCAAGTTTTCAGCGATTCCGCATATAAGATTTTGCAGCCTTCGGGAAGCAAATGGTCTAATCGTTTTTTTTAAAGGAACACTTTATTACTTAAAAGATTTAAGCATTATACTCGGCCTCTACAT
Organism: Triticum aestivum; assembly: GCF_018294505.1. NCBI lineage: Eukaryota > Viridiplantae > Streptophyta > Magnoliopsida > Poales > Poaceae > Triticum > Triticum aestivum. Next base: position 592,780,741 of record NC_057794.1, read on the forward strand.
ATTTAAGATGCATACACCCATATAAAGTCCTCTCATACAAACTGAAAATAAATAAAAAAGACGAAATACAAAAAGACACGTAGAACAAGGAACTCGTTCAGCGATAGATCTTCTAGTTTTTGGGACTCTACGTTTCCCTGATTTTATTTCTCATCTCATGCCCTTGTAAATGAACTTGCGATTATTTGAGAAATATAAAGTCTTGATGATTCAAAAAAAACTATGCGTTCCGCATATAAGATCATCTATAACCGGACTTGGCAAATCCGGCCCCTCAAACGCCCACGGCGCGTCCGCGGGCATTGACCGGCCACTTCCTATATCCGCGACTCCACACCCGTGTATCTTATATTCCATCCTCTATATTCATAGTAAACCCTGCAACGTTGATTAAAACTACGTAGATCATGAGTGAACATACGAATGAACAACCGGTTCATCAAAAGATCACAGCCGGATCATCAAAAGATAACCAAAGTTCACATAATACACATAATACGGCGGACAACTTCAAACTACATCTAAAAACTTGAAATTAAGACGGATCTTCAGCACTTCCTCGCCGGCCCTTTGCCCTTCCGGTCGCTGGCGCAGCTGTAGGAGTCTACGGCAGGAGGTGGGTCCATGTCGAAGCCGTCAGACCCGTCAGAGGAGGAGGAATAATCGAAGATGACGATGTAGCCTTGCAAGTGCCGGAAGACGCGGTCTTGCTTGCGCTTGAGCTTGGCCACCCTCGCCGCCTCCCACTCGGATTGCTCAATGCGGAGCCGGAGTTGCTTGGCGTTGAGCCTCCGGAGCCGCCGGGCCTTCGTCTCTGCCTCAGTCAATGACCGGCGGCACGCCCACTCGAAGATATGGTCCTCCTCATCGGGCACCCGCCAGCGGCGGGCGGACTGCGCAGACTCGTCGGACCCGCCCGCCATCTCCCTTGCCCTCTGCCTCTCGCGGCGGGCAGCTCGTGCCTCCGACTCCGGAGTCCTCATCCATGACGTCAGCTGAGCGGGCACTAGAACCCAGGGCTGCCCACGCGGAGCAGCGGGCGAAGGTGGAGGAGGCCATCGGACGGGAGGAGTAGATCAGGATGGCCTCGCAGATCCGCCCGCGGAGCGGGAAGGGCCAGCGACGACATCAGCGCTACCGCGACGGGCGACAGGCGGCGTCGCACTGGAGCCGAAGCTGCGGCCCGTATCGACCCGCGAGCGCTCGAGCGCGATATGGACCGCCAGCTCCTCCTCGTCTCCGGAGCTGCCGTCGGAGTGGCTGGCGGTGCTGGACATGCTCGCCGGCGGTAGGGATTTGGCGGATTGGGGAAATGGGAGCGTCGGGAAGGGGAGCGGAGTGGAGCGAAGTGAGCTAGGGTTTGTGCCGGACGGGGGTTTTTGTGGGGCCGGGGTGGGCCAGGCTGACGTGGCGGACGCGCCCGGACGTGCCCGGGCCACCGCATATCCGTCCTATATTTGGGGCAGATATAAGGGGTGCCAGTCAGCCCGGGCATTTGAGACCTGTTTGAGAGGTCCTGTTGGGTCGGTTTTTTGTGAACAGTCAATGACAGGACGGTCTGCTCAGGCGTTTGAGACGGATATAGGGCGCCCAGCTATATATGCTCTAAGATGCTTTTTTATTTGAAGAATCGGCAAGCAAACCTCCTGTCTAAGGCGGGAGGAGCTTCAGCTTCTGATCAGGAGAGGAGCCCCTTGACCTCTTTGTGGAACATAATTAAGGTTCCGTCAAAGCCCAAGAACTTTCTGTGGAGACTTTGCAATCATTTGATTTCGAGCGCAGATGTGTTGCATCACCGACGCATGGCCACAATTTCTAGATACATGGCATACGTTTTTCTAAATATTCAGTTAACAATTTTTAAGAATAGAATGACCATTTTTAAATACACGTTGAACATTTTGTAAATGTACACGACACAAAATTATAAAATACATGACTAACATTTTTTTTGTTCACTGTACATGAATTTTACATGTACGATTCATGGTAGTAGCTCAAACCAGCAAAAAAAATTGTTTACCGTACATGAATTTTACATGTACTGTCTAGGTGCGTTTATCCGAAGAGTTCTCTAAATCGTATGAGTCGCCCGATAGCGGGTGGGCTACCATGTAATCAACTCCCACTAAAGTGGTTGGGTTTCTGTATCCTTTTCTCCCCTTTAATATACGATATATGCACTCTCGTGCGTATTTGAGAAAATGAATTTTACATGTGTGCTTATAATATGAATATGAAAACTTGACGTGTAGTATAGTTATGTGGTGAGTCCTACCTGGATTTCATTTTTCTTTTTGTAATTTTCCTGTTTGTTAGAGAACGATAATTTTAGGTGGCGTCACCGACGGCATCAAATCTCAAGATGCACTGAGATACTTTCCGATGCATGGAACATATGTGGTGCGCCCGATGCAAATGATGCTACCGGTCAACATGGAATTCACAATTTTACATGCAGATGCCGGCTGAACGGCGAATTGCCAACAACATTTGTTAGTTTTACACGAGTACAAAAAACATATATAAAAGTTGTTCACTCATGAAAACACTATATTTTCCGTGCTTCCCTGATTATTTCGCATTTTCTATGCAGATCATCATGATCATTCCAGAAAAACTGAATTTGTTTAGTCCAACTACCTGAACAAATTTTAAAGGAAAATTGCGAAAAAAAGAATCAAAGGAAAGTGCATATGTAGAGCTCTTTTTTTTCTGATGTGTTGATGTGCTTGCACACCGAAGGCCCTATCGCCACATTGGTTGGCACGTGATGCATATGCGGTGCATGTACAGCAAGGAGGACTTGCGATGGGCTCGCGTGTATATTTGTAGAAGTGCGGTGCACTGCACACTGTCGCTGAATACGGCATAAAATATATTACTGACAACCTGAATACATGCAATAAATATGGTCTATGGCCTGATCACGAAGCATGTTGGTGGCCCAGATACCGAGCTCCATGCAGCTCGAGCGCCATCAGGCATTTTCGGTTATTATATCTCTATCTATCTATTGACTATTCCAGTAGATTGCGTCATGCATCCATCAAAACTGTAGCTTGATAGGAACATACAGAGTTGGCCGGCACGACCAGGGCCGGCCCTGTGTTTCGGGAGGCCCTAGGCGAACTGAACGACGTGGGCCCCTATTAAAAGTAACTTTCAATCACACATCTTTAGTTTAAAATATGAGTATAATAATTCAAATGACTCCATCGAGATCAATAATAACCAAATTCGAACCGACTCCATAAAAAACAATGGTACTAAAAAGATCGCAAAATGAAACTAACATGACATGATTACCTCAAATAAGAACGAAATTAGACTGACTCCATCAACAACAATAATACTTCAGTGCTTCAAAAAAGTTTCTTCGGGCATTTCTTGATAAGTCATTAAGGGCACAATCTAGAATTTTTAGATCACTTTCTTTCTTTTTCCTTCTTTTTTCAGCACCCGACAATTGCTTCTTCTTAGGTAACATGGCAGGCTAATGTCCTAAAATCATGAAGAAAAGATCAAAAGAGCATACAAAAAATTAGGAATTTATAGATCGGATGATTGGAACCCTAGACATGTTACATAGAATGACAAAAAATTGATAGATTGGATTACAATATGTACATACTAAATAAAGAATAAATAAACTACTGAGATTGTCAAACTGAGGTTTGGGGATGGACAGGAACATGGATGCGTACTTCTTGACTTCCAGTCAGATGCGCATTTGTATAGTTATTACCGTATTGCCGCGGTGCCGTTGTGCCGAATGCCGGATGGCCGATTGGCCGGGCTGCCGCCTGCCTGCCAGACTGCTGTGTGGCGGCGACGGCGAGGGCAACGCGGCAAGGGCCAAGGAGCAAGGCGCCGAGCGAGCGAGAAGGCCGACGGGCGGGCGAGGGTGACAACCTACGAAGGAAACGTTGAAACGAGCGTGAGTCACGGCGCCGCTTTGCCTACGCGTATCCATCAGCAATCGCTAGCTAGCTATATCTGGGCCGCCTAGCCCATCCTATTTCTTTTCTTTAATTTTTTTGTAATTTTTTTACTTGCTTCTTGCTGGGCTATAGTATATGTATATACTCCATCATGTGCCCCCCCCCCCTCGCCTGGGCCCTAGGCCGTCGCCCCGTCGCCCATGCCCCAGGGCCGGCCCTGGGCACGACCACCACGTCGCAGTTCTCCTCCTCCACCGTGTTCCCTGTTGTGCACGATGACAGGGCCAGCGAGATCGGCTACCGCAGGGGAATGAGAGAGATGAGAGATAGGATAACTTGCCGGCTATGAAAGTACTATGAAGAGCGCAGGGGCTGCTGTTGGAAAAAGAAAAGGAGGGAGGATGTCGCCGGACGGCGTCCGTAGTAGTGAAGGCGGTTTGATCCAGACGACCGTAGGGCCCGCCCTTCTCGAGATCAGCACCACCGCCCCTCTCACCCAAATCCACAGGAGAGAGTACGGGCACAAGAGGGCCAACGCGTGCACAACGCACACCCCCGCCGCCACGAATACATGTACGTAGACCGAGCAAAGGGTAAAAAATAACGTCACATACGCATACATATGGGGCCAGGATCTTGTTTCAAAAAAAAAACATATGAGGCCAGGACTCAGCACACAGCCCCGCGATTCACCGCGAGCCTCCCTTTCAAGGAAGCTTGGAGTTTTAAGAGATACTGGTGTAAATTATTGGCGGTTTACTTTGTTGCCACAAAATATAAAAATCAATTATATACATTAAAAAGGCCAGTGCTAGGCGCCGGCGCACCTGCCCAACTTTCGGCCGGTCGCCTAGCACCCGACCAATTTAATTAGATTAGAGTACTGTCAACCCTGCTTATTTAAAACTGGCATATTTTTACAGCAGTGAAGATCATTGACTAAGGACGCCGACCACGAGGCCTTCGACTTGATGTCTTCCAAGATTCGGGCTACAACTTCCTCTTTGGCGCCCAGCTTCATTGGTGTGTCATGAGTTCTATGGCCTGTGCGCCTTATTGGGCTTGGGTGCCCTGTATCAAAACTCATTTCGTATGTCTGTTCCGTGTTTGTTGCTATTTTTTCGGTTGGATGTGGATGCTGCCTGATGGCTTTATTTATAAAGTCGGGCTTATGTGGTTATGCCTTTTCTCTAAAAAAGCATAATACATCTCAATCTGGCCATGCATGACAAGCGTTCAACTAGGCAATCTTAACATGATCGTTTTTGAGTACTTCGGCAGCGGTGGGAGGAGGCTGGAGTTTAGAGGCCGCAAGCGGCGGGCTGGCGGGCCGTGGACGAGCCCCCTCGGCAGCTCCGCCACCCAGTGTCCACTGGAGCGCGTGCCGAATCGCCGGTGTCATCGCCTACGATCCGACCAGTGGATTGCGAGGAGGAAAGGATTGAACACACATTTATATAGGCGCGCGGCGGCAGTGCTCCGAGTCGGCCACGACGACCAGGAAACGCCCGACTTGGACCGATCGTGATACGTACGGTTCCCGGTGCAACCGAGACCGATCGTGTTACGTACGGCGGCGGATTTGGATTGTTCACAGCCAAACCTAAAACCTTATAGTATATATAGCAAGCCAATCGTCGGCTGGTATTCTTATCTATTTTTGAAGCGAAATACGTAGCCATCGATCCACCGATCAGATCAATTGATTTCGTTGTTGACCCTAGCTAGCTAACGCCATGGCGAGTACGTACATGCAAGCGTGCCGTGCATCGCAGGAAGCATCAATGGCCGGCGCCAGGTGCGACGAGAGGCTCGTCATACATCACGTGACCAACGGCGGGTGCTTCGACGACTTCAACAAGGCGATGGAAGAGTGCCGCGGCCGCTACAGTCCCGACACGTCATAACTCAACCTGATCCGAGATCAAACAAATCCTAGTACAAGTCGTAGGAGTTTACATCTGTGTGAAAACCAGAACGATGTCAAGTTGTAAACGGCCTGGGATACACACAGTTGTAAACCAGAACGATGTCAAAATTTTGTACAAGTCGTGTTGGTCTCCGGTTCGGTGATGTGTGGGTTTGTGCCCCTTTATATAGCAGCCAGGCAAGACCAACGAAAAGGTCACACGCACCACCAAAAATCAATTTCGATCCGTGTTTTTCTATTGCAAGTTTACATAGGCGACAGTTTCCGCCGGCTAAGGACCAAAATCGATCATCTACCACAAGCTAGCATCACGTAGCGATCGACCGATCAATTTTGACCCATTAACGCCATGCAGGCGAGCCTTACATATGGGCAAGCGTGCCGTGCATCGCAGGAAGCATCAATGGCCGGCGCCAGGTGCGACGAGAGGCTCGTCATACATCACGTGACCAACGGCGGGTGCTTCGACGACTTCAACAAGGCGATGGAAGAGTGCCGCTGCCGCTACAGTCCCGACACGTCACAACTCAACCTGATCCGAGGCGTGGCCAAGCGCGTCGTGGACGTGGAGGCGTGCGTCAAGGCCACGGCAGCGCTGCGTGAGTGCTTTGCCGACAACCCCGCCGTGTTCAAGCACCAGTACCTCCGCCGCATGGACGAAGGCCTCGACCAGGACACCAACGCATCGCCGGACGATATTTGGAGGGATGAACGTGACATGTTCAGGTGGTGGACTGGCATGACGAGAAGCTAAGCAAGCATACACGTATATAAGATATATAGATAGATGGGCTAGTCGATTATAGTGACATACTAGTACTGGATATAATAGGCACAAGCTATTTCGGTGTTGAATTTTTCTTTTCCTTTTAGTTGTAGAGTTTTTCGGATTTTTTTTGCATGATAATACGTGTCTTCATCGACCACAAGAGTTTTGTGTTCTCTCAGCGATCAACAACTCAAAACGGAGCTTCACCACAAGGCCATGTTGAAGATGACGGGACTCCAATTTTCCTTCAGGTACATGTGCGAGGCTGGGACAACGACGCCGCAGACGCTTGGTCTCACGTAGGTCTCTTGCTCTCTGTTGACGCCCTGTCAGTGTGCCAATCTCAGTGGATGCAAGAGGTGGCCAACTTTCTACCAGACAAACTCTAAAGTGTGAGACATGCTCCAGTGCCTTGCCTTGTCCAGCCCAAATGATCAAGGCTACGAGCTTCGACAAGGTGTCACTTGCTTCAAAGAGAGACTATGGATCGGGGTGAACACCACGCTCGAGACCGAAGGGGGTGGGACGGGCCCACACCCGTGAAAATCAGGGGGGCGAGAGAAATTTATTAGGCAAGTTACGTACGATTAAGTAGACACTACGTAGGTGTAGCATTTTCGTTTAGGTATGCGCTGAAAGAATTAGACCACGGCGTTATGTAGATGTAATGCACGATGATATCGATAATAGCCACCATTCATTGCTGTTGAGTGGCGTCTTAAAATAAATCAATCATCGCTTATTGACCGCGGCGTGGGACGAGGGAGTACATACTGTTTTGGAGGAAATTTTCATCATGTGATATAACAGCTACACGAGAAGGAGGATCTCGCAGACATGACAACGAGCTCAATTAAGTCAGTTGGGGATGGTACGGATGAGTAGGCTATGGAGGCATTTCGACGAACACCGTGCAGATGTCAGCGACAAAGCATTTCGTCGTACACCATAAAGATGTTGGTTACTTGATCATGAAAATGTACAGAATAATCTAGTTGAATTTATGAAACGGGTTTGTTAATTCTCATCTAGGTAAGAATTAACAATGTCTGTCTAAGAGCATCTACAGCCAGGCGCCCAATACTCTCCTCAAACGCCAGGGCAGTTGGTCCGGTCACTTATCAATCAGAAAAAAGTCAACACTGACGGACGCCTCAAACCAACCTTAAACGCCCAAGCTAA
>NC_057794.1:592789029-592823061 GCF_018294505.1 Triticum aestivum
GGGAGGGCAGGGGGGCGGCCACTGCGGGCCCCCAAACTCTAGGGGCCACTTCCCAGGTATGCTTCATGTACGCATGAGGCCTGAGGCATGCTGCTACGATGTGTGAGCAGAGGAGTAACTCCTATTTTTTCCATCCGGGATCGTGCTGCTTCCCTCCCTACGATGCAAGTCACGCCCTACGCGGCGGCCGCCAGGAAACAAATGCGCGAGGCCGCAAGCGGATCCAGCGGGTTGCGACGTTCAGACGGCCTGCCGGGAACAAGATGGTTGGCTTGTTGCTTCTGATCTGATTGCTCCAGGACTCCTTTTGTTTTTCTACCACAAAGCTCCTTCCACCTATGATATGTGTATCAAGCAGTCGATCACACCAGTTCACCCATCAGCCCTATTTGCTTCACCGGCCGGATCTCCTAGGTATACTATTAATCACTAATTCACTAACCATTGTCACTACATGTATGTTGGCAATTAGATTATTTTAGCTCAACAGATTTTGTAATTGTTGTGTTTTAGCACTGCCTGATATTATATCATCTGGAAAGTATCGATTTGGTAATGAGCAAGAAAAAGGAAAATAGGCTTATGGATGAGTTAATATAATTACAGAGAGGAACTATGGATAAATTTTATCAAGAGTAATAGGGGCACTTCGACGAGTTGGCAGTAATTCCCGTGGACGAACCAACTACTGTTGTTAAGAATCAAGTAAGTGTTTATGATTCTATTTGTTATTTGAATCAACATTAAGATGTTTTGTAGAAATTATTTTAGTGCATTGAATATTACGTCCTAAATTGATGAGTATTATAACACTACATACATACATTTTAATGTGTCCCTGTTGCAACGCACGGGCGTTCTTCTAGTATATAATAGGCAAAAGTTATGAGATTATTTACAGTACATCTACTATGAGCTGTCCATTCTTGATCAATTCAATGGACTAGATCAATCAATATTACTGAACAAGAGTAGTATTTTCTGTCCAAAGGTAAAATCGGAAGATAAATAAAACAAAAATACTAAAACTCTACACGCAAAATCAAAACCGCGTGTTTTCTTCTCGATGCAGTCCATCCGTTCCGGGACTGTTGGCGGAAGCCCGATTCCTCAGTTATTTTCCAATAGATCTAATCGCTTTGGAGCTTTTCATTGAATTCTCGCCTTCATACAGTTTTGGTCTTACAAGACTTTGCTAGTTGCTCGCGTGTTTTTTGGTATGCGTGAGTTGGTGTTTTTTTTGAACATCAGTACAGACACAAGGGTTCATATACACGCGCATACACTCACCTCTATGAACGTACATACGCACATCCTATCCCTACGAGCACCTCCGAAAGACTGAGCCGGCATATCATCTTGAGACTTACGAATTCATCGTAGGCGCCTCGTCGTCGACGAGAACGTCTCCTCCCACTGAATGAGCATCACCGGAAATCTTAGAATAAATCCAGAAATAAATGTGAGCACCAGGATTTGAACCCTAATGGGCTAGGGATATATACCGCAGTCTCTCTAACCATCCAACCACAAGTTGGTTCGCACGTGAGTTGGTGTTCGATGTGTGCAACCTAGCTATGCAAAGACCAGGTGTGTGGTCTTTGTTTTATCTATCTCTTAATTCTCCATTCTAAGCCAACAAAATCCACTTTTTTGGCGGGAAAAAGGAGATGACTGTACCTTGCCTGGAAGACATCACGTACAAAGCTATCGAAGCTAGCCTCCCTAATTAGATCAATCATGTCCAGATGCATTAGTATGGTATATATGATAAGCAGCCGATAGATCCGGCGATCACGCATGGTATACGTACACAAGTCGGCGGCGGCACGCAATCAACACATGCAGACAATGCAATCGAATCTCGCTAGAACACAGGATGGACGAACAATGGTGGCCGCACCGCATGACGAGTGAGCACATAGGGAATACATGGCGGGCTGTCATACAGTATAGACGGATGCCGCCGTTGGCAGGCGGCGGCAACGATGTGCCTCCAAGAGGGGTTCTATAAATTACGAACCAAACATTGACAAGATTACCCATGTAATCAACGACTGAGATTACCCATGTAATACTAGTGGGTAGAAGGAGTAGGATGTACCGTAAATAGTCTCAAAAGTTATTTCTATGTTCAATTCTCTTTCTCTGTTAGTTGTGGAGTTTCTCGGTACGTGCATGATACTTATAACGTAGTTGGGAAAAGCATATTTTTTTGTCCCTCAACTTTACGGATAGTTTAGAAATAATTCTTCAACTTCTAAACCAGACAAATTTAATCCTTCAACTATTAAAATCAGATACTTTTCGTCCTTTAGACCACTCCGGGTGGGTTTGTAATGATGTGGACCCGTACTTTCTTTCCCACTCTCTCGAAATAGGATTTCGCCCCACTTTATAAATAAAGCAACAAACCAGAGTACATGGCCAAACGATACAATATGATGGGGAGGCCCCTTACACAACAGACCAACAGATAAAACATAAGCATAGAACAAGCCTAACACCTCGCCGAGGCACGGACATGGACCCCTAAGCTCGAAGACAACGCCCCTAGGAGGGTTACGGCGCGAAGCGTCGCCGCTGCCGAGTCTCAGAGCAGACAACGATTTTCTGTTGGGGAACGTAGTAATTTCAAAAAAAATTCCTACGCACACGCAAGGTCATGGTGATGCATAGCAACGAGGGGAGACTGTGATCTACGTACCTTGTAGATCGACAACGGAAGCGTTAGCACAACGTGGTTGATGTAGTCTTACGTCTTCACGGTTCGACCGATCCAAGCACCGTTACGCCGGCACCTCCGAGTTCTTGGCACACGTTCAGCTCGATGACGATCCCCGGACTCCGATCTAGCAAAGCGTCGGGGAGGAGTTCCGTCAGCACGACGGCGTGGTGACGATCTTGATGTTCTACCGTCGCAGGGCTTTGCCTAAGCACCGCTACAATATGACCGAGGTGGAATATGGTGGAGGGGGGCACCGCACACGGCTAAGGAACGATCACGAAGATCAACTTGTGTGTCCATGGGGTGCCCCTTGCCTCAGTATATAAAGGATGGAGGAGGAGGAGGCCGGCCAAGGCTTGGTGCGGCCAGGATGTGGAGTCCTACTAGGACTCCAAGTCCTAGTAGGAGTCCACCAAGAGGGGAGGAAGGGAGAAGGAAGTGGAGGAGAAGGAAAGGTGGCCGGCCCCCTTTTCCCTAGTCCAATTCGGACTGGAGGGGAGGGGGGTGCAGCAGCCCCTTGGCCCTTTCTCCTCTTCCCACTAAAGCCCATCAAGGCCCATTGCTTCTCCCGTAACTACCCGGTACTCCGAAAAATACCCGAATCACTCGGAACCTTTCGATGTCTGAATATAGTCGTCCAATATATCGATCTTTACGTCTCGACCATTTCGAGACTCCTCGTCATGTCCCCGATCTCATCCGGGACTCCGAACTCCTTCGGTACATCAAAACTCATAAACTCATAATATAACTGTCATCGAAACCTTAAGCGTGCGGACCCTACGGTTCGAGAACAATGTAGACATGAACGAGACACGTCTCCGGTCAATAACCAATAGCGGGACCTGGATGCCCATATTGGCTCCTACATATTCTACGAAGATCTTTATCGGTCAGACCGCATAACAACATACGTTGTTCCCTTTGTCATCGGTATGTTACTTGCCCGAGATTCGATCGTCGGTATCCAATACCTAGTTCAATCTCGTTACCGGCAAGTCTCTTTACTCGTTCTGTAATACATCATCCCGCAACTAACTCATTAGTTGCAATGCTTGCAAGGCTTAAGTGATGTGCATTACCGAGAGGGTCCAGAGATACCTCTCCGACATTCGGAGTGACAAATCCTAATCTCGAAATACGCCAACCCAACATGTACCTTTGGAGACACCTGTAGAGCTCCTTTATAATCATCCAGTTACGTTGTGACGTTTGGTAGCACACAAAGTGTTCCTCCGGCAAACGGGAGTTGCATAATCTCATAGTCATAGGAACATGTATAAGTCATGAAGAAAGCAATAGCAACATACTAAACGATCGGGTGCTAAGCTAATGAAATGGGTCATGTCAATCACATCATTCTCCTAATGATGTGATTCCGTTAATCAAATAACAACTCTTTGTCCATGGTTAGGAAACATAACCATCTTTGATTAACGAGCTAGTCAAGTAGAGGCATACTAGTGACACTCTGTTTGTCTATGTATTCACACATGTATTATGTTTCCGGTTAATACAATTCTAGCATGAATAATAAACATTTATCATGAAATAAGGAAATAAATAATAACTTTATTATTGCCTCTAGGACATATTTCCTTCAGTCTCCCACTTGCACTAGAGTCAATAATCTAGATCACATCACCATGTGATTAACATCGATAGTTCACATCATCATGTGATTAACACCCATAGTTCACATCGCCATGTGACCAACACCCAAAGGGTTTACTAGATTCAGTAATCTAGTTCACATCGCTATGTGATTAACACCCAAGGAGTACTAAGGTGTGATCATGTTTTGCTTGTGAGAGAATCTTAGTCAACGGGTCTGCCACATTCAGATCCGCATGTATTTTGCAAATTTCTGTGTCAACAATGCTCTGCATGGAGCTACTCTAGCTAATTGCTCCCACTTTCAATATGTATCCAGATTGAGACTTAGAATCATCTGGATCAGTGTCAAAACTTGCATCGGCGTAACCCTTTACGACGAACCTTTTTTTTCACTTTCATAATCGAGAAACATATCCTTATTCCACTAAGGATAATTTTGACCGCTGTCCAGTGATCTACTCCTAGATCACTATCGTACTCCCTTGCCAAACTCAGTGGTAGGGCATATAATAGATCTGGTATACAACATGGCATACTTTATAGAACCTATGATTGAGGTATAGGGAATGACTTTCATTCTCTTTCTATCTTCTGCCGTGGTCGGGCTTTGAGTCTTACTCAACTTCACACCTTGTAACATAGGCAAGAAACCTTTTCTTTGACTGTTCCAGTTTGAACTACTTCAAAATCTTGTTAAGGTATGTACTCATTGAAAAAACTTATCAAGTATCTTGATCTATCTCTATAGATCTTGATACTCAATATGTAAGCAGCTTCACCGAGGTCTTTCTTTGAAAAACTCCGTTCAAACACTCCTTTATGCTTTGCAGAATAATTCTACATTATTTCTGATCAACAATATGTCATTCACATATACTTATCAGAAATGTTGTAGTGCTCTCACTCACTTTCTTGTAAATACAGGCTTCACCGCAAGTCTGTATAAAATTATATGCTTTGATCAACTTATCAAAGCGTATATTCCAACTCCGAGATTCTTGCACCAGTCCATAGATGGATCGCTGGAGCTTGCATATTTAGTTAACACCTTTAGGATCGACAAAATCTTCTAGTTGCATCGTATACAACTCTTCTTTAGTAAAACCATTAAGGAATGCAGTTTTGTTTATCCATTTGCCAGATTTCATAAAATGCGGCAATTGCTAACATGATTCGGACAGACTTAAGCATAGGTACGAGTGAGAAAATCTCATCGTAGTCAACACCTTGAACTTGTCGAAAACCTTTTGCGACAATTCTAGCTTTGTAGATAGTAACACTACTATCAGCGTCCGTCTTCTTCTTGAAGATCCATTTATTTTTTATGGCTTGCCGATCATCGGGCAAGTCAACCAAAGTCCATACTTTGTTCTCATACATGGATCATATCTCAGATTTCATGGCCTCAAACCATTTCGCGGAATCTGGGCTCATCATCGCTTCCTCATAGTTCGCAAGTTCGTCATGGTCTAGTAACATGACTTCCAGAACAGGATTATCGTACCACTCTGGTGCGGATCTCACTCTGGTTTACCTACGAGATTTGGTAGTAACTTGATCTGAAGTTACATGATCATCGTCATTAGCTTCCTCACTAATTGGTGTAGTAGTCACAGGAACAAATTTCTGTGATGAACTAGTTTCCAATAAGGGAGCAGGTACAGTTACCTCATCAAGTTCTACTTTCCTCCCACTCACTTCTTTCGAGAGAAACTCCTTCTCTAGAAAAACTCTGAATTTAGCAACAGAAGTCTTGCCTTCGGATTTGTGATAGAAGGTGTACCCAACAGTCTCCTTTGGGTATCCTATGAAGACATATTTCTCCGATTTGGGTTTGAGCTTATTAGGATGAAACTTTTTCATATAAGCATCACAACCCCAAACTTTAAGAAACGACAACTTTGGTTTCTTGCCAAACCACAGTTCAGATTGTGTCGTCTCAACGGACTTAGATGGTGCCCTATTTAACGTTAATGCAGCTGTCTCTAATGCATAACCCCAAAACGATAGTGGTAGATCGGTAAGAGACATCATAGATTGCACTATATCCAATAAAGTACGGTTATGACGTTCGGACACACCATTATGCTGTGGTGTTCCATGTGGCATGAGTTTGTGAAACTATTCCACATTGTTTTAATTAAAGACCAAACTCATAACTCAAATATTTGTCTCCGCGATCAGATCGTAGAAACTTTATTTTCTTGTCACGATGATTTTCCACTTCACTCTGAAATTCTTTGAACTTTTCAAATGTTTCAGACTTATGTTTCATCAAGTAGATATACCCATATCTGCTCAAATCATCTGTGAAGTTCAGAAAATAACGATACTTGCCGTGAGCCTTAACACTCATCGGACCGCATACATCAGTATGTATTATTTCTAATAAGTCAGTTGCTCGCTCCGGAGAACGGAGTCTCAGTCATCTTGCCCATCAGGCATGGTTCGCAAGCATCAAGTGATTCATAATCAAGTGATTCCAAAATCCCATCAGCATGGAGTTTCTTCATGCGCTTTACTCCAATATGACCTAAATGGCAGTGCTACAAATAAGTTGCACTATCATTATTAACTTTGCATCTTTTGGTTTCAATATTATGATTATGTGTATCACTACGATCGAGATCCAACGAACTATTTTCATTGGGTGTGTAACCATATAGGGTTTTATTCATGTAAACAGAACAACAATTTATTCTCTTACTTAAATGAATAACCGTATTACAATAAACATGATCAAATCATATTCATGCTTAATGCAAACACCAAATAACACTTATTCAGGTTCAACACTAATCCCGAAAGTATAGGGAGTGTGCGATGATGATCATATCAATCTTGGAACCACTTCCAACACACATCGTCACTTCACCCTTAACTAGTCTCTGTTCATTCTGCAACTCCCGTTTCGAGTTACTACTCTTAGAAACTGATCCAGTATCAAATACTGAGGGGTTGATATAAACACTAGTAAAGTACACATCAATAACATGTATATCAAATATACTTATGTTCACTTTGCCATCCTTCTTATCCGCCAATCACTTGGGGTAGTTCCGCTTCTAGTGACCAGTCCCTTTGCAGTAGAAGCACTTAGTCTCAGGCTTAGGATCAGACTTGGGCTTCTTCACTTGAGCAGCAACTTGCTTGCCATTCTTCTTGAAGTTCCCCTTCTTCCCTTTGCCCTTTTCTTGAAACTAGTGGTCTTGTCAACCATCAACACTTGATGTTTTTCTTGATTTCTACCTTCGTTGATTTCAGCATCACGAAGAGCTTGGGAGTTGTTTCCGTTATCCCTTGCATATTATAGTTCATCACGAAGTTCTACTAACTTGGTGATGGTGACTAGAGAATTCTGTCAATCACTATCTTATCTGGAAGATTAACTCCCACTTGATTCAAGCGATTGTAGTACCCAGACAATCTGAGCACATGCTCACTAGTTGAGCGATTCTCCTCCATCTTTTAGCTATAGAACTTGTTGGGGACTTCATATCTCTCAACTCGGGTATTTGCTTGAAATATTAAGTTCAACTCCTGGAACATCTCATATGGTCCATGACGTTCAAAACGTCTTTGAAGTCCCGATTCTAAGCCATTAAGCTTGGTGCACTAAACTATCAAGTAGTCATCATCTTGAGCTAGCCAAACGTTCATAACGTCTGCATCTGCTCCTGCAATAGGTCTGTCACCTAGCGGTGCATCAAGGACATAATTCTTCTATGCAGCAATGAGGATAAACCTCAGATCACGAATCCAATCCGCATCATTGCTACTAACATCTTTCAACACAATTTTCTCTAGGAACATATCAAAATAAACACAGGGAAGCAACAACGCGAGCTATTGATCTACAATATAATTTGCAAAATACTACCAGGACTAAGTTCATGATAAATTTAAGTTCAATTAATTATATTACTTAAGAACTCCCACTTAGATAGACATCCCTCTAATCCTCTAAGTGATCACGTGATCCAAATCAACTAAACCATGTCCGATCATCACGTGAGATGGAGTAGTTTTATTGGTGAACATCACTATGTTGATCATATCTACTATATGATTCACGCTCGACCTTTCGGTCTCCGTGTTCCGAGGCCATATCTGTATATGCTTGGCTCATCAAGTATAACATGAGTATTCCGCGTGTGCAACTGTTTTGCACCCGTTGTATTTGAACGTAGAGCCTATCACACCCGATCATCACGTGGTGTCTCAGCACGAAGAACTTTCGCAACGGTGCATACTCAGGGAGAACACTTCTTGATAATTAGTGAGAGATCATCTTAAAATGCTACCGTCAAACTAAGTAAAAATAAGATGTATAAAAGATAAACATCATATGCAATCAAAATATGTGACATGATATGGCCATCATCATCTTGCTTCTTTGATCTCCATCTCCAAAGTACTGTTATGATCTATATCGTCACCGGCATGACACCATGATCTCCATCATCTTGATCTATATCAATGTGTCGTTGCGTGGTCGTCTCGCCAACAATTGCTCTTGCAACTATTGCTATCGCATAGCGATAAAGTAAAGCAATTATTGGACGCTTGCATCTCATGCAATAGAGAGACAACCATAAGGATTTTGCCAGTTGCTGATAACTTTCAACAAAACATGATCATCTCATACAACAACTTATATCTCATCACGTCTTGACCATATCACATCACAACATGCCCTGCAAAAACAAGTTAGACGTCCTCTACTTTGTTGTTGCAAGTTTTACGTGGCTGCTACGGGCTTAAGCAAGAACCAATCTTACCTACGCATCAAAACCACAACGATAGTTTGTCAAGTTGGTGCTGTTTTAACCTTCGCAAGGACCGGGCGTAGCCACACTTGGTTCAACTAAAGTTGGAGAAACTGTCACCCGCAAGCCACCCATGTGCAAAGCACGTCGGGAGAACCGGTCTCGCGTAAGCGTACGCGTAATGTCGGTCCGGGCCGCTTCATCCAACAATACCGCCGAACCAAAGTATGACATGCTGGTAAGCAGTATGACTTACATCGCCCACAACTCACTTGTGTTCTACTCGTGTATATAACATCAACACATAAAACCTAGGATCGGATGCCACTGTTGGGGAACGTAGTAATTTCAAAAAAATTCCTACGCACACGCAAGATCATGGTGATGCATAGCAACTAGGGGAGAGTGTGATCTACGTACCTTGTAGATCGACAACGGAAGCGTTAGCACAACGTGGTTGATGTAGTCTTACGTCTTCACGGTTCGACCGATCCAAGCACCGTTACTCCGGCACCTCCGAGTTCTTGGCACACGTTCAGGTCGATGACGATCCCCGGGCTCCGATCCAGCAAAGCGTCGGGGAGGAGTTCCGTCAGCACGACGGCGTGGTGACGATCTTGATGTTCTACCGTCGCAGGGCTTCGCCTAAGCACCGCTACAATATGACCGAGGTGGAATATGGTGGAGGGGGGCACCGCACACGGCTAAGGAACGATCACGAAGATCAACTTGTGTGTCCATGGGGTGCCCCTTGCCTCAGTATATAAAGGATGGAGGAGGAGGAGGCCGGCCAAGGCTTGGTGCGGCCAAGATGTGGAGTCCTACTAGGACTCCAAGTCCTAGTAGGAGTCCACCAAGAGGGGAGGAAGGGAGAAGGAAGTGGATGCAAAGGAAAGGTGGCCGGCCCCCTTTTCCCTAGTCCAATTCGGACTAGAGGGGAGGGGGGGCGCAGCAGCCCCTTGGCCCTTTCTCCTCTTCCCACTAAAGCCCATCAAGGCCCATTGCTTCTCCCGTAACTACCCGGTACTCCGAAAAATACCCGAATCACTCGGAACCTTTCCGATGTCCGAATATAGTCGTCCAATATATCGATCTTTACGTCTTGACCATTTCGAGACTCCTCGTCATGTCCCCGATCTCATCCGGGACTCCGAACTCCTTCGGTACATCAAAACTCATAAACTCATAATATAACTGTCAAAGAAACCTTAAGCGTGCGGACCCTACGATTCGAGAACAATGTAGACATGACCGAGACACGTCTCCGGTCAATAACCAATAGCGGGACCTGGATGCCCATATTGGCTCCTACATATTCTACGAAGATCTTTATCGGTCAGACCGCATAACAACATACGTTGTTCCCTTTGTCATCGGTATGTTACTTGCCCGAGATTCGATCGTCGGTATCCAATACCTAGTTCAATCTCGTTACCGGCAAGTCTCTTTACTCGTTCCGTAATACATCATCCCGCAACTAACTCATTAGTTGCAATGCTTGCAAGGCTTAAGTGATGTGCATTACCGAGAGGGTCTAGAGATACCTCTCCGACATTCGGGGTGACAAATCCTAATCTCGAAATACGCCAACCCAACATGTACCTTTGGAGACACCTGTAGAGCTCCTTTATAATCACCCAGTTACGTTGTGACGGTTGGTAGCACACAAAGTGTTCCTCCGGCAAACGGGAGTTGCATAATCTCATAGTCATAGGAACATGTATAAGTCATGAAGAAAGCAATAGCAACATACTAAACGATCGGGTGCTAAGCTAATGAAATGGGTCATGTCAATCACATCATTCTCCTAATGATGTGATCCCGTTAATCAAATAACAACTCTTTGTCCATGGTTAGGAAACATAACCATCTTTGATTAACGAGCTAGTCAAGTAGAGGCATACTAGTGACACTCTGTTTGTCTATGTATTCACACATGTATTATGTTTCCGGTTAATACAATTCTAGCATGAATAATAAACATTTATCATGAAATAAGGAAATAAATAATAACTTTATTATTGCCTCTAGGACATATTTCCTTCAGTCTCCCACTTGCACTAGAGTCAATAATCTAGATCACATCACCATGTGATTAACATCGATAGTTCACATCATCATGTGATTAACACCCATAGTTCACATCGCCATGTGACCAACACCCAAAGGGTTTACTAGATTCAGTAATCTAGTTCACATCGCTATGTGATTAACACCCAAGGAGTACTAAGGTGTGATCATGTTTTGCTTGTGAGAGAATCTTAGTCAACGGATCTGCCACATTCAGATCCGCATGTATTTTGCAAATTTCTATGTCAACAATGCTCTGCATGGAGCTACTCTAGCTAATTGCTCCCACTTTCAATATGTATCCAGATTGAGACTTAGAATCATCTGGATCAGTGTCAAAACTTGCATCGGTGTAACCCTTTACGATGAACCTTTTTTTTCACTTTCATAATCGAGAAACATATCCTTATTCCACTGAGGATAATTTTGACCGTTGTCCAGTGATCTACTCCTAGATCACTATCGTACTCCCTTGCCAAACTCAGTGGTAGGGCATATAATAGATCTGGTATACAACATGGCATACTTTATAGAACCTATGACTGAGGTATAGGGAATGACTTTCATTCTCTTTCTATCTTCTGCCGTGGTCGGGCTTTGAGTCTTACTCAACTTCACACCTTGTAACACAGGCAAGAAACCTTTTCTTTGACTGTTCCAGTTTGAACTACTTCAAAATCTTGTTAAGGTATGTACTCATTGAAAAAACTTATCAAGTATCTTGATCTATCTCTATAGATCTTGATACTCAATATGTAAGCAGCTTCACCGAGGTCTTTCTTTGAAAAACTCCGTTCAAACACTCCTTTATGCTTTGCAGAATAATTCTACATTATTTATGATCAACAATATGTCATTCACATATACTTATCAGAAATGTTGTAGTGCTCTCACTCACTTTCTTGTAAATACAGGCTTCACCGCAAGTCTGTATAAAATTATATGCTTTGATCAACTTATCAAAGCGTATATTCCAACTCCGAGATTCTTGCACCAGTCCATAGATGGATCGCTGGAGCTTGCATATTTAGTTAACACCTTTAGGATCGACAAAATCTTCTAGTTGCATCGTATACAACTCTTCTTTAGTAAATCCATTAAGGAATGCAGTTTTGTTTATCCATTTGCCAGATTTCATAAAATGCGGCAATTGCTAACATGATTCGGACAGACTTAAGCATAGATACGAGTGAGAAAATCTCATCGTAGTCAACACCTTGAACTTGTCGAAAACCTTTTGCGACAATTCTAGCTTTGTAGATAGTAACACTACTATCAGCGTCCGTCTTCTTCTTGAAGATCCATTTATTTTTTATGGCTTGCCGATCATCGGGCAAGTCAACCAAAGTCCATACTTTGTTCTCATACATGGATCATATCTCAGATTTCATGGCCTCAAACCATTTCGCGGAATCTGGGCTCATCATCGCTTCCTCATAGTTCGCAAGTTCGTCATGGTCTAGTAACATGACTTCCAGAACAGGATTATCGTACCACTCTGGTGCGGATCTCACTCTGGTTTACCTACGAGATTTGGTAGTAACTTGATCTGAAGTTACATGATCATCGTCATTAGCTTCCTCACTAATTGGTGTAGTAGTCACAGGAACAAATTTCTGTGATGAACTAGTTTCCAATAAGGGAGCAGGTACATTAACCTCATCAAGTTCTACTTTCCTCCCACTCACTTCTTTCGAGAGAAACTCCTTCTCTAGAAAAACTCTGAATTTAGCAACAGAAGTCTTGCCTTCGGATTTGTGATAGAAGGTGTACCCAACAGTCTCCTTTGGGTATCCTATGAAGACATATTTCTCCGATTTGGGTTTGAGCTTATTAGGATGAAACTTTTTCATATAAGCATCACAACCCCAAACTTTAAGAAACGACAACTTTGGTTTCTTGCCAAACCACAGTTCAGATTGTGTCGTCTCAACGGACTTAGATGGTGCCCTATTTAACGTTAATGCAGCTGTCTCTAATGCATAACCCCAAAACGATAGTGGTAGATCGGTAAGAGACATCATAGATTGCACTATATCCAATAAAGTACGGTTATGACGTTCGGACACACCATTATGCTGTGGTGTTCCATGTGGCATGAGTTTGTGAAACTATTCCACATTGTTTTAATTAAAGACCAAACTCATAACTCAAATATTTGTCTCCGCGATCAGATCGTAGAAACTTTATTTTCTTGTCACGATGATTTTCCACTTCACTCTGAAATTCTTTGAACTTTTCAAATGTTTCAGACTTATGTTTCATCAAGTAGATATACCCATATCTGCTCAAATCATCTGTGAAGTTCAGAAAATAACGATACTTGCCGTGAGCCTTAACACTCATCGGACCGCATACATCAGTATGTATTATTTCTAATAAGTCAGTTGCTCGCTCCGGAGAACGGAGTCTCAGTCATCTTGCCCATGAGGCATGGTTCGCAAGCATCAAGTGATTCATAATCAAGTGATTCCAAAATCCCATCAGCATGGAGTTTCTTCATGCGCTTTACTCCAATATGACCTAAACGGCAGTGCTACAAATAAGTTGCACTATCATTATTAACTTTGCATCTTTTGGTTTCAATATTATGATTATGTGTATCACTACGATCGAGATCCAACAAACTATTTTCATTGGGTGTGTAACCATATAAGGTTTTATTCATGTAAACAGAACAACAATTTATTCTCTTACTTAAATGAATAACCGTATTACAATAAACATGATCAAATCATATTCATGCTTAATGCAAACACCAAATAACACTTATTCAGGTTCAACACTAATCCCGAAAGTATAGGGAGTGTGCGATGATGATCATATCAATCTTGGAACCACTTCCAACACACATCGTCACTTCACCCTTAACTAGTCTCTGTTCATTCTGCAACTCCCGTTTCGAGTTACTACTCTTAGAAACTGATCCAGTATCAAATACTGAGGGGTTGATATAAACACTAGTAAAGTACACATCAATAACATGTATATCAAATATACTTATGTTCACTTTGCCATCATTCTTATCCGCCAATCACTTGGGGTAGTTCCGCTTCCAGTGACCAGTCCCTTTGCAGTAGAAGCACTTAGTCTCAGGCTTAGGGTCAGACTTGGGCTTCTTCACTTGAGCAGCAACTTGCTTGCCATTCTTCTTGAAGTTCCCCTTCTTCCCTTTGCCCTTTTCTTGAAACTAGTGGTCTTGTCAACCATCAACACTTGATGTTTTTCTTGATTTCTACCTTCGTTGATTTCAGCATCACGAAGAGCTTGGGAGTTGTTTCCGTTATCCCTTGCATATTATAGTTCATCACGAAGTTCTACTAACTTGGTGATGGTGACTAGAGAATTCTGTCAATCACTATCTTATCTGGAAGATTAACTCCCACTTGATTCAAGCGATTGTAGTACCCAGACAATCTGAGCACATGCTCACTAGTTGAGAGATTCTCCTCCATCTTTTAGCTATAGAACTTGTTGGGGACTTCATATCTCTCAACTCGGGTATTTGCTTGAAATATTAAGTTCAACTCCTGGAACATCTCATATGGTCCATGACGTTCAAAACGTCTTTGAAGTCCCGATTCTAAGCCATTAAGCTTGGTGCACTAAACTATCAAGTAGTCATCATCTTGAGCTAGCCAAACGTTCATAACGTCTGCATCTGCTCCTGCAATAGGTCTGTCACCTAGCGGTGCATCAAGGACATAATTCTTCTGTGCAGCAATGAGGATAAACCCCAGATCACGAATCCAATCCGCATCATTGCTACTAACATCTTTCAACACAATTTTCTCTAGGAACATATCAAAATAAACACAGGGAAGCAACAACGCGAGCTATTGATCTACAACATAATTTGCAAAATACTACCAGGACTAAGTTCATGATAAATTTAAGTTCAATTAATTATATTACTTAAGAACTCCCACTTAGATATAGACATCCCTCTAATCCTCTAAGTGATCACGTGATCCAAATCAACTAAACCATGTCCGATCATCACGTGAGATGGAGTAGTTTCATTGGTGAACATCACTATGTTGATCATATCTACTATATGATTCACGCTCGACCTTTCGGTCTCCGTGTTCCGAGGCCATATCTGTATATGCTTGGCTCATCAAGTATAACCTGAGTATTCCGCGTGTGCAACTGTTTTGCACCCGTTGTATTTGAACGTAGAGCCTATCACACCCGATCATCACGTGGTGTCTCAGCACGAAGAACTTTCGCAACGGTGCATACTCAGGGAGAACACTTCTTGATAATTAGTGAGAGATCATCTTAAAATGCTACCGTCAAACTAAGTAAAAATAAGATGTATGAAAGATAAACATCATATGCAATCAAAATATGTGACATGATATGGCCATCATCATCTTGCTTCTTTGATCTCCATCTCCAAAGTACTGTTATGATCTATATCGTCACCGGCATGACACCATGATCTCCATCATCTTGATCTATATCAATGTGTCGTTGCGTGGTCGTCTCGCCAACAATTGCTCTTGCAACTATTGCTATCGCATAGCGATAAAGTAAAGCAATTATTGGACACTTGCATCTCATGCAATAGAGAGACAACCATAAGGATTTTGCCAGTTGCTGATAACTTTCAACAAAACATGATCATCTCATACAACAACTTATATCTCATCATGTCTTGACCATATCACATCACAACATGCCCTGCAAAAACAAGTTAGACGTCCTCTACTTTGTTGTTGCAAGTTTTACGTGGCTGCTACGGGCTTAAGCAAGAACCAATCTTACCTACGCATCAAAACCACAACGATAGTTTGTCAAGTTGGTGCTGTTTTAACCTTTGCAAGGACCGGGCGTAGCCACACTCGGTTCAACTAAAGTTGGAGAAACTGTCACCCGCAAGCCACCTATGTGCAAAGCACGTCGGGAGAACCGGTCTCGCATAAGCGTACGCGTAATGTCGGTCCGGGCCGCTTCATCCAACAATACCGCCGAACCAAAGTATGACATGCTGGTAAGCAGTATGACTTACATCGCCCACAACTCACTTGTGTTCTACTCGTGTATATAACATCAACACATAAAACCTAGGATCGGATGCCACTGTTGGGGAACGTAGTAATTTCAAAAAATTTCCTACGCACATGCAAGATCATGGTGATGCATAGCAACTAGGGGAGAGTGTGATCTACGTACCTTGTAGATCGACAACGGAAGCGTTAGCACAACGTGGTTGATGTAGTCTTACGTCTTCACGGTTCGACCGATCCAAGCACCGTTACTCCGGCACCTCCGAGTTCTTGGCACACGTTCAGCTCGATGATGATCCCCGGGCTCCGATCCAGCAAAGCGTCGGGGAGGAGTTCCGTCAGCACGACGGCGTGGTGACGATCTTGATGTTCTACCGTCGCAGGGCTTCGCCTAAGCACCGCTACAATATGACCGAGGTGGAATATGGTGGAGGGGGGCACCGCACACGGCTAAGGAACGATCACGAAGATCAACTTGTGTGTCCATGGGGTGCCCCTTGCCTTAGTATATAAAGGATGGAGGAGGAGGAGGCCGGCCAAGGCTTGGTGCGGCCAGGATGTGGAGTCCTACTAGGACTCCAAGTCCTAGTAGGAGTCCACCAAGAGGGGAGGAAGGGAGAAGGAAGTGGATGAAAAGGAAAGGTGGCCGGCCCCCATTTCCCTAGTCCAATTCGGACTTGAGGGGAGGGGGGCGCAGCAGCCCCTTGGCCCTTTCTCCTCTTCCCACTAAAGCCCATCAAGGCCCATTGCTTCTCCCGTAACTACCCGGTACTCCGAAAAATACCCGAATCACTCGGAACCTTTCCGATGTCTGAATATAGTCGTCCAATATATCGATCTTTACGTCTTGACCATTTCGAGACTCCTCGTCATGTCCCCGATCTCATCCGGGACTCCGAACTCCTTCGGTACATCAAAACTCATAAACTCATAATATAACTGTCATCGAAACCTTAAGCGTGCGGACCCTACGATTCGAGAACAATGTAGACATGACCGAGACACGTCTCCGGTCAATAACCAATAGCGGGACCTGGATGCCCATATTGGCTCCTACATATTCTACGAAGATCTTTATCGGTCAGACCGCATAACAACATACGTTGTTCCCTTTGTCATCGGTATGTTACTTGCCCGAGATTCGATCGTCGGTATCCAATACCTAGTTCAATCTCATTACCGGCAAGTCTCTTTACTCGTTCCGTAATACATCATCCCGCAACTAACTCATTAGTTGCAATGCTGGCAAGGCTTAAGTGATGTGCATTACCGAGAGGGTCTAGAGATACCTCTCCGACATTCGGAGTGACAAATCCTAATCTCGAAATACGCCAACCCAACATGTACCTTTGGAGACACCTGTAGAGCTCCTTTATAATCACCCAGTTACGTTGTGACGTTTGGTAGCACACAAAGTGTTCCTCCGGCAAACGGGAGTTGCATAATCTCATAGTCATAGGAACATGTATAAGTCATGAAGAAAGCAATAGCAACATACTAAACGATCGGGTGCTAAGCTAATGAAATGGGTCATGTCAATCACATCATTCTCCTAATGATGTGATCCCGTTAATCAAATAACAACTCTTTGTCCATGGTTAGGAAACATAACCATCTTTGATTAACGAGCTAGTCAAGTAGAGGCATACTAGTGACACTCTGTTTGTCTATGTATTCACACATGTATTATGTTTCCGGTTAATACAATTCTAGCATGAATAATAAACATTTATCATGAAATAAGGAAATAAATAATAACTTTATTATTGCCTCTAGGACATATTTCCTTCAGTCTCCCACTTGCACTAGAGTCAATAATCTAGATCACATCACCATGTGATTAACATCGATAGTTCACATCATCATGTGATTAACACCCATAGTTCACATCGCCATGTGACCAACACCCAAAGGGTTTACTAGATTCAGTAATCTAGTTCACATCGCTATGTGATTAACACCCAAGGAGTACTAAGGTGTGATCATGTTTTGCTTGTGAGAGAATCTTAGTCAACGGGTCTGCCACATTCAGATCCGCATGTATTTTGCAAATTTCTATGTCAACAATGCTCTGCATGGAGCTACTCTAGCTAATTGCTCCCACTTTCAATATGTATCCAGATTGAGACTTAGAATCATCTGGATCAGTGTCAGAACTTGCATCGGCGTAACCCTTTACGACGAACCTTTTTTTTCACTTTCATAATAGAGAAACATATCCTTATTCCACTAAGGATAATTTTGACCGCTGTCCAGTGATCTACTCCTAGATCACTATCGTACTCCCTTGCCAAACTCAGTGGTAGGGCATATAATAGATCTGGTATACAACATGGCATACTTTATAGAACCTATGACTGAGGTATAGGGAATGACTTTCATTCTCTTTCTATCTTCTGCCGTGGTCGGGCTTTGAGTCTTACTCAACTTCACACCTTGTAACACAGGCAAGAAACCTTTTCTTTGACTGTTCCAGTTTGAACTACTTCAAAATCTTGTTAAGGTATGTACTCATTGAAAAAACTTATCAAGTATCTTGATCTATCTCTATAGATCTTGATACTCAATATGTAAGCAGCTTCACCGAGGTCTTTCTTTGAAAAACTCCGTTCAAACACTCCTTTATGCTTTGCAGAATAATTCTACATTATTTATGATCAACAATATGTCATTCACATATACTTATCAGAAATGTTGTAGTGCTCTCACTCACTTTCTTGTAAATACAGGCTTCACCGCAAGTCTGTATAAAATTATATGCTTTGATCAACTTATCAAAGCGTATATTCCAACTCCGAGATTCTTGCACCAGTCCATAGATGGATCGCTGGAGCTTGCATATTTAGTTAACACCTTTAGGATCGACAAAATCTTCTAGTTGCATCGTATACAACTCTTCTTTAGTAAATCCATTAAGGAATGCAGTTTTGTTTATCCATTTGCCAGATTTCATAAAATGCGGCAATTGCTAACATGATTCGGACAGACTTAAGCATAGATACGAGTGAGAAAATCTCATCGTAGTCAACACCTTGAACTTGTCGAAAACCTTTTGCGACAATTCTAGCTTTGTAGATAGTAACACTACTATCAGCGTCCGTCTTCTTCTTGAAGATCCATTTATTTTTTATGGCTTGCCGATCATCGGGCAAGTCAACCAAAGTCCATACTTTGTTCTCATACATGGATCATATCTTAGATTTCATGGCCTCAAACTATTTCGCGGAATCTGGGCTCATCATCGCTTCCTCATAGTTCGCAAGTTCGTCATGGTCTAGTAACATGACTTCCAGAACAGGATTATCGTACCACTCTGGTGCGGATCTCACTCTGGTTTACCTACGAGATTTGGTAGTAACTCGATCTGAAGTTACATGATCATCGTCATTAGCTTCCTCACTAATTGGTGTAGTAGTCACAGGAACAAATTTCTGTAATGAACTAGTTTCCAATAAGGGAGCAGGTACAGTTACCTCATCAAGTTCTACTTTCCTCCCACTCACTTCTTTCGAGAGAAACTCCTTCTCTAGAAAAACTCCGAATTTAGCAACAGAAGTCTTGCCTTCGGATTTGTGATAGAAGGTGTACCCAACAGTCTCCTTTGGGTATCCTATGAAGACATATTTCTCCGATTTGGGTTTGAGCTTATTAGGATGAAACTTTTTCATATAAGCATCACAACCCCAAACTTTAAGAAACGACAACTTTGGTTTCTTGCCAAACCACAGTTCAGATTGTGTCGTCTCAACGGACTTAGATGGTGCCCTATTTAACGTTAATGTAGCTGTCTCTAATGCATAACCCCAAAACGATAGTGGTAGATCGGTAAGAGACATCA
Source organism: Triticum aestivum (assembly GCF_018294505.1). Classification (NCBI taxonomy): domain Eukaryota; kingdom Viridiplantae; phylum Streptophyta; class Magnoliopsida; order Poales; family Poaceae; genus Triticum; species Triticum aestivum. The sequence goes on from NC_057794.1 coordinate 592,809,067, forward strand.
TAGATTGCACTATATCCAATAAAGTACGGTTATGACGTTCGGACACACCATTATGCTGTGGTGTTCCATGTGGCATGAGTTTGTGAAACTATTCCACATTGTTTTAATTAAAGACCAAACTCATAACTCAAATATTTGTCTCCGCGATCAGATCGTAGAAACTTTATTTTCTTGTCACGATGATTTTCCACTTCACTCTGAAATTCTTTGAACTTTTCAAATGTTTCAGACTTATGTTTCATCAAGTAGATATACCCATATCTGCTCAAATCATCTGTGAAGTTCAGAAAATAACGATACTTGCCGTGAGCCTTAACACTCATCGGACCGCATGCATCAGTATGTATTATTTCTAATAAGTCAGTTGCTCGCTCCGGAGAACGGAGTCTCAGTCATCTTGCCCATCAGGCATGGTTCGCAAGCATCAAGTGATTCATAATCAAGTGATTCCAAAATCCCATCAGCATGGAGTTTCTTCATGCGCTTTACTCCAATATGACCTAAACGGCAGTGCTACAAATAAGTTGCACTATCATTATTAACTTTGCATCTTTTGGTTTCAATATTATGATTATGTGTATCACTACGATCGAGATCCAACGAACTATTTTCATTGGGTGTGTAACCATATAGGGTTTTATTCATGTAAACAGAACAACAATTTATTCTCTTACTTAAATGAATAACCGTATTACAATAAACATGATCAAATCATATTCATGCTTAATGCAAACACCAAATAACACTTATTCAGGTTCAACACAAATCCCGAAAGTATAGGGAGTGTGCGATGATGATCATATCAATCTTGGAACCACTTCCAACACACATCGTCACTTCACCCTTAACTAGTCTCTGTTCATTCTGCAACTCCCGTTTCGAGTTACTACTCTTAGAAACTGATCCAGTATCAAATACTGAGGGGTTGATATAAACACTAGTAAAGTACACATCAATAACATGTATATCAAATATACTTATGTTCACTTTGCCATCCTTCTTATCCGCCAATCACTTGGGGTAGTTCCGCTTCTAGTGACCAGTCCCTTTGCAGTAGAAGCACTTAGTCTCAGGCTTAGGATCAGACTTGGGCTTCTTCACTTGAGCAGCAACTTGCTTGCCATTCTTCTTGAAGTTCCCCTTCTTCCCTTTGCCCTTTTCTTGAAACTAGTGGTCTTGTCAACCATCAACACTTGATGTTTTTCTTGATTTCTACCTTCGTTGATTTCAGCATCACGAAGAGCTTGGGAGTTGTTTCCGTTATCCCTTGCATATTATAGTTCATCACGAAGTTCTACTAACTTGGTGATGGTGACTAGAGAATTCTGTCAATCACTATCTTATCTGGAAGATTAACTCCCACTTGATTCAAGCGATTGTAGTACCCAGACAATCTGAGCACATGCTCACTAGTTGAGCGATTCTCCTCCATCTTTTAGCTATAGAACTTGTTGGGGACTTCATATCTCTCAACTCGGGTATTTGCTTGAAATATTAAGTTCAACTCCTGGAACATCTCATATGGTCCATGACGTTCAAAACGTCTTTGAAGTCCCGATTCTAAGCCATTAAGCTTGGTGCACTAAACTATCAAGTAGTCATCATCTTGAGCTAGCCAAACGTTCATAACGTCTGCATCTGCTCCTGCAATAGGTCTGTCACCTAGCGGTGCATCAAGGACATAATTCTTCTATGCAGCAATGAGGATAAACCTCAGATCACGAATCCAATCCGCATCATTGCTACTAACATCTTTCAACACAATTTTCTCTAGGAGCATATCAAAATAAACACAGGGAAGCAACAACGCGAGCTATTGATCTACAATATAATTTGCAAAATACTACCAGGACTAAGTTCATGATAAATTTAAGTTCAATTAATTATATTACTTAAGAACTCCCACTTAGATAGACATCCCTCTAATCCTCTAAGTGATCACGTGATCCAAATCAACTAAACCATGTCCGATCATCACGTGAGATGGAGTAGTTTTATTGGTGAACATCACTATGTTGATCATATCTACTATATGATTCACGCTCGACCTTTCGGTCTCCGTGTTCCGAGGCCATATCTGTATATGCTTGGCTCATCAAGTATAACATGAGTATTCCGCGTGTGCAACTGTTTTGCACCCGTTGTATTTGAACATAGAGCCTATCACACCCGATCATCACGTGGTGTCTCAGCACGAAGAACTTTCGCAACGGTGCATACTCAGGGAGAACACTTCTTGATAATTAGTGAGAGATCATCTTAAAATGCTACCGTCAAACTAAGTAAAAATAAGATGTATAAAAGATAAACATCATATGCAATCAAAATATGTGACATGATATGGCCATCATCATCTTGCTTCTTTGATCTCCATCTCCAAAGTACTGTTATGATCTATATCGTCACCGGCATGACACCATGATCTCCATCATCTTGATCTATATCAATGTGTCGTTGCGTGGTCGTCTCGCCAACAATTGCTCTTGCAACTATTGCTATCGCATAGCGATAAAGTAAAGCAATTATTGGACGCTTGCATCTCATGCAATAGAGAGACAACCATAAGGATTTTGCCAGTTGCTGATAACTTTCAACAAAACATGATCATCTCATACAACAACTTATATCTCATCACGTCTTGACCATATCACATCACAACATGCCCTGCAAAAACAAGTTAGACGTCCTCTACTTTGTTGTTGCAAGTTTTACGTGGCTGCTACGGGCTTAAGCAAGAACCAATCTTACCTACGCATCAAAACCACAACGATAGTTTGTCAAGTTGGTGCTGTTTTAACCTTCGCAAGGACCGGGCGTAGCCACACTCGGTTCAACTAAAGTTGGAGAAACTGTCACCCGCAAGCCACCTATGTGCAAAGCACGTCGGGAGAACCGGTCTCGCGTAAGCGTACGCGTAATGTCGGTCCGGGCCGCTTCATCCAACAATACCGCCGAACCAAAGTATGACATGCTGGTAAGCAGTATGACTTACATCGCCCACAACTCACTTGTGTTCTACTCGTGTATATAACATCAACACATAAAACCTAGGCTCGGATGCCACTGTTGGGGAACGTAGTAATTTCAAAAAATTTCCTACGCACACGCAAGATCATGGTGATGCATAGCAACTAGGGGAGAGTGTGATCTACGTACCTTGTAGATCGACAACGGAAGCGTTAGCACAACGTGGTTGATGTAGTCTTACGTCTTCACGGTTCGACCGATCCAAGCACCGTTACTCCGGCACCTCCGAGTTCTTGGCACACGTTCAGCTCGATGACGATCCCCGGGCTCCGATCCAGCAAAGCGTCGGGGAGGAGTTCCGTCAGCACGACGGCGTGGTGACGATCTTGATGTTCTACCGTCGCAGGGCTTCGCCTAAGCACCGCTACAATATGACCGAGGTGGAATATGGTGGAGGGGGGCACCGCACACGGCTAAGGAACGATCACGAAGATCAACTTGTGTGTCCATGGGGTGCCCCTTGCCTCAGTATATAAAGGATGGAGGAGGAGGAGGCCGGCCAAGGCTTGGTGCGGCCAGGATGTGGAGTCCTACTAGGACTCCAAGTCCTAGTATGAGTCCACCAAGAGGGGAGGAAGGGAGAAGGAAGTGGATGAAAAGGAAAGGTGGCCGGCCCCCTTTTCCCTAGTCCAATTCGGACTAGAGGGGAGGGGGGGCGCAGCAGCCCCTTGGCCCTTTCTCCTCTTCCCACTAAAGCCCATCAAGGCCCATTGCTTCTCCCGTAACTACCCGGTACTCCGAAAAATACCCGAATCACTCGGAACCTTTCCGATGTCCGAATATAGTTGTCCAATATATCGATCTTTACGTCTTGACCATTTCGAGACTCCTCGTCATGTCCCCGATCTCATCCGGGACTCCGAACTCCTTCGGTACATCAAAACTCATAAATTCATAATATAACTGTCATCGAAACCTTAAGCGTGCGGACCCTACGATTCGAGAATAATGTAGACATGACCGAGACACGTCTCCGGTCAATAACCAATAGCGGGACCTGGATGCCCATATTGGCTCCTACATATTCTACGAAGATCTTTATCGGTCAGACCGCATAACAACATACGTTGTTCCCTTTGTCATCGGTATGTTACTTGCCTGAGATTCGATCGTCGGTATCCAATACCTAGTTCAATCTCGTTACCGGCAAGTCTCTTTACTCATTCCGTAATACATCATCCCGCAACTAACTCACTAGTTGCAATGCTTGCAAGGCTTAAGTGATGTGCATTACCGAGAGGGTCCAGAGATACCTCTCCGACATTCGGAGTGACAAATCCTAATCTCGAAATACGCCAACCCAACATGTACCTTTGGAGACACCTGTAGATCTCCTTTATAATCACCCAGTTACGTTGTGACGTTTGGTAGCACACAAAGTGTTCCTCCGGCAAACGGGAGTTGCATAATCTCATAGTCATAGGAACATGTATAAGTCATGAAGAAAGCAATAGCAACATACTAAACGATCGGGTGCTAAGCTAATGAAATGGGTCATGTCAATCACATCATTCTCCTAATGATGTGATCCCGTTAATCAAATAACAACTCTTTGTCCATGGTTAGGAAACATAACCATCTTTGATTAACGAGCTAGTCAAGTAGAGGCATACTAGTGACACTCTGTTTGTCTATGTATTCACACATGTATTATGTTTCCGGTTAATACAATTCTAGCATGAATAATAAACATTTATCATGAAATAAGGAAATAAATAATAACTTTATTATTGCCTCTAGGACATATTTCCTTCAGTCTCCCACTTGCACTAGAGTCAATAATCTAGATCACATCACCATGTGATTAACATCGATAGTTCACATCATCATGTGATTAACACCCATAGTTCACATCGCCATGTGACCAACACCCAAAGGGTTTACTAGATTCAGTAATCTAGTTCACATCGCTATGTGATTAACACCCAAGGAGTACTAAGGTGTGATCATGTTTTGCTTGTGAGAGAATCTTAGTCAACGGATCTGCCACATTCAGATCCGCATGTATTTTGCAAATTTCTATGTCAACAATGCTCTGCATGGAGCTACTCTAGCTAATTGCTCCCACTTTCAATATGTATCCAGATTGAGACTTAGAATCATCTGGATCAGTGTCAAAACTTGCATCGGCGTAACCCTTTACGACGAACCATTTTTTTCACTTTCATAATCGAGAAACATATCCTTATTCCACTGAGGATAATTTTGACCGCTGTCCAGTGATCTACTCCTAGATCACTATCGTACTCCCTTGCCAAACTCAGTGGTAGGGCATATAATAGATCTGGTATACAACATGGCATACTTTATAGAACCTATGACTGAGGTATAGGGAATGACTTTCATTCTCTTTCTATCTTCTGCCGTGGTCGGGCTTTGAGTCTTACTCAACTTCACACCTTGTAACACAGGCAAGAAACCTTTTCTTTGACTGTTCCAGTTTGAACTACTTCAAAATCTTGTTAAGGTATGTACTCATTGAAAAAACTTATCAAGTATCTTGATCTATCTCTATAGATCTTGATACTCAATATGTAAGCAGCTTCACCGAGGTCTTTCTTTGAAAAACTCCGTTCAAACACTCCTTTATGCTTTGCAGAATAATTCTACATTATTTCTGATCAACAATATGTCATTCACATATACTTATCAGAAATGTTGTAGTGCTCTCACTCACTTTCTTGTAAATACAGGCTTCACCGCAAGTCTGTATAAAATTATATGTTTTGATCAACTTATCAAAGCGTATATTCCAACTCCGAGATTCTTGCACCAGTCCATAGATGGATCGCTGGAGCTTGCATATTTAGTTACCACCTTTAGGATCGACAAAATCTTCTAGTTGCATCGTATACAACTCTTCTTTAGTAAATCCATGAAGGAATGCAGTTTTGTTTATCCATTTGCCAGATTTCATAAAATGCGGCAATTGCTAACATGATTCGGACAGACTTAAGCATAGATACGAGTGAGAAAATCTCATCGTAGTCAACACCTTGAACTTGTCGAAAACCTTTTGCGACAATTCTAGCTTTGTAGATAGTAACACTACTATCAGCGTCCGTCTTCTTCTTGAAGATCCATTTATTTTTTATGGCTTGCCGATCATCGGGCAAGTCAAACCAAGTCCATACTTTGTTCTCATACATGGATCATATCTCAGATTTCATGGCCTCAAACCATTTCGCGGAATCTGGGCTCATCATCGCTTCCTCATAGTTCGCAAGTTCATCATGGTCTAGTAACATGACTTCCAGAAAAGGATTATCGTACCACTCTGGTGCGGATCTCACTCTGGTTTACCTATGAGATTTGGTAGTAACTTGATCTGAAGTTACATGATCATCGTCATTAGCTTCCTCACTAATTGGTGTAGTAGTCACAGGAACAAATTTCTGTGATGAACTAGTTTCCAATAAGGGAGCAGGTACAGTTACCTCATCAAGTTCTACTTTCCTCCCACTCACTTCTTTCGAGAGAAACTCCTTCTCTAGAAAAACTCCGAATTTAGCAACAGAAGTCTTGCCTTCGGATTTGTGATAGAAGGTGTACCCAACAGTCTCCTTTGGGTATCCTATGAAGACATATTTCTCTGATTTGGGTTTGAGCTTATTAGGATGAAACTTTTTCATATAAGCATCACAACCCCAAACTTTAAGAAACGACAACTTTGGTTTCTTGCCAAACCACAGTTCAGATTGTGTCGTCTCAACGGACTTAGATGGTGCCCTATTTAACGTTAATGCAGCTGTCTCTAATGCATAACCCCAAAACGATAGTGGTAGATCGGTAAGAGACATCATAGATTGCACTATATCCAATAAAGTACGGTTATGACGTTCGGACACACCATTATGCTGTGGTGTTCCATGTGGCATGAGTTTGTGAAACTATTCCACATTGTTTTAATTAAAGACCAAACTCATAACTCAAATATTTGTCTCCGCGATCAGATCGTAGAAACTTTATTTTCTTGTCACGATGATTTTCCACTTCACTCTGAAATTCTTTGAACTTTTCAAATGTTTCAGACTTATGTTTCATCAAGTAGATATACCCATATCTGCTCAAATCATCTGTGAAGTTCAGAAAATAACGATACTTGCCGTGAGCCTTAACACTCATCGGACCGCATACATCAGTATGTATTATTTCTAATAAGTCAGTTGCTCGCTCCGGAGAACGGAGTCTCAGTCATCTTGCCCATGAGGCATGGTTCGCAAGCATCAAGTGATTCCAAAATCCCATCAGCATGGAGTTTCTTCATGCGCTTTACTCCAATATGACCTAAACGGCAGTGCTACAAATAAGTTGCACTATCATTATTAACTTTGCATCTTTTGGTTTCAATATTATGATTATGTGTATCACTATGATCGAGATCCAATGAACTATTTTCATTGGGTGTGTAACCATATAAGGTTTTATTCATGTAAACAGAACAACAATTTATTCTCTTACTTAAATGAATAACCGTATTACAATAAACATGATCAAATCATATTCATGCTTAACGCAAACACCAAATAACACTTATTCAGGTTCAACACTAATCCCGAAAGTATAGGGAGTGTGCGATGATGATCATATCAATCTTGGAACCACTTCCAACACACATCATCACTTCACCCTTAACTAGTCTCTGTTCATTCTGCAACTCCCGTTTCGAGTTACTACTCTTAGAAACTGATCCAGTATCAAATACTGAGGGGTTGATATAAACACTAGTAAAGTACACATCAATAACATGTATATCAAATATACTTATGTTCACTTTGCCATCCTTCTTATCCGCCAATCACTTGGGGTAGTTCCGCTTCCAGTGACCAGTCCCTTTGCAGTAGAAGCACTTAGTCTCAGGCTTAGGATCAGACTTGGGCTTCTTCACTTGAGCAGCAACTTGCTTGCCATTCTTCTTGAAGTTCCCCTTCTTCCCTTTGCCCTTTTCTTGAAACTAGTGGTCTTGTCAACCATCAACACTTGATGTTTTTCTTGATTTCTACCTTCGTTGATTTCAGCATCACGAAGAGCTTGGGAGTTGTTTCCGTTATCCCTTGCATATTATAGTTCATCACAAAGTTCTACTAACTTGGTGATGGTGACTAGAGAATTCTGTCAATCACTATCTTATCTGGAAGATTAACTCCCACTTGATTCAAGCGATTGTAGTACCCAGACAATCTGAGCACATGCTCACTAGTTGAGCGATTCTCCTCCATATTTTAGCTATAGAACTTGTTGGGGACTTCATATCTCTCAACTCGGGTATTTGCTTGAAATATTAAGTTCAACTCCTGGAACATCTCATATGGTCCATGACGTTCAAAACGTCTTTGAAGTCCCGATTCTAAGCCATTAAGATTGGTGCACTAAACTATCAAGTAGTCATCATCTTGAGCTAGCCAAACGTTCATAACGTCTGCATCTGCTCCTGCAATAGGTCTGTCACCTAGCGGTGCATCAAGGACATAATTCTTCTATGCAGCAATGAGGATAAACCTCAGATCACGAATCCAATCCGCATCATTGCTACTAACATCTTTCTACACAATTTTCTCTAGGAACATATCAAAATAAACACAGGGAAGCAACAACGCGAGCTATTGATCTACAACATAATTTGCAAAATACTACCAGGACTAAGTTCATGATAAATTTAAGTTCAATTAATTATATTACTTAAGAACTCCCACTTAGATAGACATCCCTCTAATCCTCTAAGTGATCACGTGATCCAAATCAACTAAACCATGTCCGATCATCACGTGAGATGGAGTAGTTTCATTGGTGAACATCACTATGTTGATCATATCTACTATATGATTCACGCTCGACCTTTCGGTCTCCGTGTTCCGAGGCCATATCTGTATATGCTTGGCTCATCAAGTATAACCTGAGTATTCCGCGTGTGCAACTGTTTTGCACCCGTTGTATTTGAACGTAGAGCCTATCACACCCGATCATCACGTGGTGTCTCAGCACGAAGAACTTTCGCAACGGTGCATACTCAGGGAGAACACTTCTTGATAATTAGTGAGAGATCATCTTAAAATGCTACCGTCAAACTAAGCAAAAATAAGATGTATAAAAGATAAACATCATATGCAATCAAAATATGTGACATGATATGGCCATCATCATCTTGCTTCTTTAATCTCCATCTCCAAAGTACTGTTATGATCTATATCGTCACCGGCATGACACCATGATCTCCATCATCTTGATCTATATCAATGTGTCGTTGCGTGGTCGTCTCGCCAACAATTGCTCTTGCAACTATTGCTATCGCATAGCGATAAAGTAAAGCAATTATTGGACGCTTGCATCTCATGCAATAGAGAGACAACCATAAGGATTTTGCCAGTTGCTGATAACTTTCAACAAAACATGATCATCTCATACAACAACTTATATCTCATCACGTCTTGACCATATCACATCACAACATGCCCTACAAAAACAAGTTAGACGTCCTCTACTTTGTTGTTGCGAGTTTTACGTGGCTGCTACGGGCTTAAGCAAGAACCAATCTTACCTACGCATCAAAACCACAACGATAGTTTGTCAAGTTGGTGCTGTTTTAACCTTCGCAAGGACCGGGCGTAGCCACACTCGGTTCAACTAAAGTTGGAGAAACTGTCACCCGCAAGCCACCTATGTGCAAAGCACGTCGGGAGAACCGGTCTCGCGTAAGCGTACGCGTAATGTCGGTCCGGGCCGCTTCATCCAACAATACCGCCGAACCAAAGTATGACATGCTGGTAAGCAGTATGACTTACATCGCCCACAACTCACTTGTGTTCTACTCGTGTATATAACATCAACACATAAAACCTAGGCTCGGATGCCACTGTTGGGGAATGTAGTAATTTCAAAAAAATTCCTACGCACACGCAAGATCATGGTGATGCATAGCAACTAGGGGAGAGTGTGATCTACGTACCTTGTAGATCGACAACGGAAGTGTTAGCACAACGTGGTTGATGTAGTCTTACGTCTTCACAGTTCGACCGATCCAAGCACCGTTACTCCGGCACCTCCGAGTTCTTGGCACACGTTCAGCTCGATGACGATCCCCGGGCTCCGATCCAGCAAAGCGTCGAGGAGGAGTTCCGTCAGCACGACGGCGTGGTGACGATCTTGATGTTCTACCGTCGCAGGGCTTCGCCTAAGCACCGCTACAATATGACCGAGGTGGAATATGGTGGAGGGGGGCACCGCACACGGCTAAGGAACGATCACGAAGATCAACTTGTGTGTCCATGGGGTGCCCCTTGCCTCAGTATATAAAGGATGGAGGAGGAGGAGGCCGGCCAAGGCTTGGTGCGGCCAGGATGTGGAGTCCTACTAGGACTCCAAGTCCTAGTAGGAGTCCACCAAGAGGGGAGGAAGGGAGAAGGAAGTGGATGAAAAGGAAAGGTGGCCGGCCCCCTTTTCCCTAGTCCAATTCGGACTAGAGGGGAGGGGGGGCGCAGCAGCCCCTTGGCCCTTTCTCCTCTTCCCACTAAAGCCCATCAAGGCCCATTGCTTCTCCCGTAACTACCCGGTACTCCGAAAAATACCCGAATCACTCGGAACCTTTCCGATGTCCGAATATAGTCGTCCAATATATCGATCTTTACGTCTTGACCATTTCGAGACTCCTCGTCATGTCCCCGATCTCATCCGGGACTCCGAACTCCTTCGGTACATCAAAACTCATAAACTCATAATATAACTGTCATCGAAACCTTAAGCGTGCCGACCCTACGATTCGAGAACAATGTAGACATGACCGAGACACGTCTCCGGTCAATAACCAATAGCGGGACCTGGATGCCCATATTGGCTCCTACATATTCTACGAAGATCTTTATCGGTCAGACCGCATAACAACATACGTTGTTCCCTTTGTCATCGGTATGTTACTTGCCCGAGATTCGATCGTCGGTATCCAATACCTAGTTCAATCTCGTTACCGGCAAGTCTCTTTACTCGTTCCGTAATACATCATCCCGCAACTAACTCATTAGTTGCAATGCTTGCAAGGCTTAAGTGATGTGCATTACCGAGAGGGTCCAGAGATACCTCTCCGACATTCGGAGTGACAAATCCTAATCTCGAAATACGCCAACCCAACATGTACCTTTGGAGACACCTGTAGAGCTCCTTTATAATCACCCAGTTACGTTGTGACGTTTGGTAGCACACAAAGTGTTCCTCCGGCAAACGGCAGTTGCATAATTTCATAGTCACAGGAACATGTATAAGTCATGAAGAAAGCAATAGCAACATACTAAACGATCGGGTGCTAAGCTAATGGAATGGGTCATGTCAATCACATCATTCTCCTAATGATGTGATCCCGTTAATCAAATAACAACTCTTTGTCCATGGTTAGGAAACATAACCATCTTTGATTAACGAGCTAGTCAAGTAGAGGCATACTAGTGACACTCCGTTTGTCTATGTATTCACACATGTATTATGTTTCCGGTTAATATAATTCTAGCATGAATAATAGACATTTATCATGAAATAAGGAAATAAATAATAACTTTATTATTGCCTCTAGGACATATTTCCTTCATTTTCACCGTGAGCCCTGGCAGAGGTACTGGATCCACAACGCCGTCTTCAAACTAGTAAAAAAACGGGGCTTTAAAACCGGTTCGTAAGGGCCTTTAGTGTCGGTTCCATAACCGGCACTAAAGGGTGGGCACTAAAGCCCCCCTATTACCGGTTCGACATGAACCGGCGCTAAAGTGCCACCACGTGGCGTGAGCTCGCGCCCTGGTATGGGGGACCTTTATTACCGGTTGGTGTTACCAACCGGTACTAAAGGTTTTTTTTAATTGTTTTTTGAAAATTTTGGAAAAAAAATTGATTTTTTTATTTTAAATTTTTCTGAATTATTTGATGATTTAGTCTCTAATCACCTCTCTTAACTGCTCAAGTGTGGATCACTCATTCCAAATCGCCTAACTTCCCGGCCGGTCACCCATCCTCTCACTCCCCCAGTCTGAGCACGCTTAACTTTGAAGTTTTATTCCCCCTACATTCCAAGTTTGCACTTGTTGTTTTCCTGACAAATGTAAGCTGTCAATCCTATTAACCCTCAGCAGCTTAGCTTGAGCATTAGGTCACACGTTTCACCATTTGAGTTTGAAACTATTATTCTAAAAAACAGTAATTATTTAGTATATTTCTTGAATAAGTTTGACCACAGTTTGACTATAGTTTGACGAGGTTTGACCAAAATTTAAAAAATTGAAATAATTATTTAGTAACACTAATATTCTTGAATAATTATGTAGTAATATTAATACTTCTTGAATAAGTAGTTTGACCAGGTTTAACCAAAAAAAAATTAAAAAACTGAAATTTGACCATATTTTTTTCCCTTTTGAAATTTGAGGATTCTAAAAAATTGCAAACAGGCCGTAGGCGGTCTCCATCGGATGCGGATTTTCGTGCTGAATTTTTTGATATAGTATACGTTTTTTTTCCGACATCGTATGCAAAAGTTATAGCCGTTTTACATTTTCCCTACACTTTTTGCAAAACATGTCCAAATTTAAGTTTTCAATTTTTCCTAACTAGTAGATGTAGTAATATAACTACCTCTCTAAGGATTTTATTTTTTGAAGTTTTTATCATTTTCTTTTGATTTTTTCAAAACTGAAATGGCGATACACGGGGGGAGGGGGGGTAGAGTTTGAAAATTAGCCTATAGTGCCGGTTTGTGTCTTCAACCGGGACTATAGGTTAAGACTCTTTAGTGTCGGTTGGTGACACAAACCGGTACTATAGGTTAGACCTTTAGTACCGGTTTGTGTCACAAACCGTCACTAAAGGGGCTCGTGGGGCCTTGGCCTGACGCCAGCCTGCCACCACCCCTTTAGTACCGGTTCGTGCCATGAACCGGTACTAAAGGTTCATTACGAACCGGCACTAATGCATAGCCATTCGAACCGGCACTAATGGTCACATTAGTGCCGGCTCAAATATAAACCGGGGCTAAAAGGGTGAACATTTGACCCTTTTTCTACTAGTGTCAAGAAGCAAGCGACACCCACAGGCGTCGCCGTCGCCGGTGCCAGAAGCGCCGAGCTTTCGCTCGGTCACTCGCCTGCACCACCACGATCAGAACAGGCCACTACCACAACGAGGGTCAAGCTTGCCCACCCCAGATCTGGCCACTGCCAGAGCAGTCCTGGGCGTCCCGCCACTACATCCCTAGTCGCCCCCACGACCTAAAGATGGAGCCACCACCACCACCATGGAGCCTGCCAGAAAGCCAACCGTGAAGCCCGCCATCCATGCCCCGAGGAACCACCGACCATCTTTGTCACGAGAGCACCCGACCACAGTAGTAAGAGTGAAAGGGACCACCTTTCACCCCTAGCCCAGTATCAGCCAGCGGGTTTGGGTCGGCACCTCCATAGTAGGAGGCGCCCACGCTTGTATCCCCAGCCGGTCCCGGTGGACCAGGGGGGAGACAACCCGGTGACCACCGACGGCCACCGCGATCACACTCGAACGACGCCATGTCCGTGGTCAATGGTGCCGATCTGTCCGACGGCACGACGACGCCTGACAAGCAACCTCGGATTGACGCCACCACAACGCAAGAGAGAAGAGCACTAACGCATAAGCTTGCACCCGTGCGGACCAAGTCAGCTCCCGACACCTGCACGCCGACGAATGACATCCACCACCGCATACTGGATCCGCACCGTCACGACATGCCGGAGAGACAAACCGTCAGCACCAACCTCCTGAAGAACGGACCACCTCTTCCAAGGAGCAGCAGGCCGCCCCACTACCGCCCGAGGGATCCCGAGCAGCACCACCTCGCCGGATCCGCGCCGCCCTGCCAGATCTGGCCCAGATTCAGGCCGCCGGCCCGAGTCCGCCGCCCACCATGTCGTCCGCCCGAAGAGCGAGCAGCCGCTCCCCGTGGCGCCCTGGACCGGGCCGCCACGG
>NC_057794.1:592823393-592828268 GCF_018294505.1 Triticum aestivum
GCGCGCGCATCCGCCAGAGAGCCGCCGCACGAAGCCGACGCACAACCCGCACAGGCGCTTGGCCCCGCCGCCCGCGCACGCCGTCACCACCCGCATCTGCTGCGGCGCCGCCGGCCCCTCGCGAGCGCGGTGCCCCCGCCCGGCCAGATCGTCCCGCGCCAACCCTAGGCTAAGCAAAAAAAAGGGGGAAAGCTTCCCACCGCCGCCGGTGCCACCAAAAATCAAGTAAGACAAGATTGAAAATTGAGAACCAAAGATGGCTCCGCCAGCTTGTTTTCAGTTAAATTATGATGACTTGCAGTTTGGCTAGCACGGACTATGATATGGTTGTGATATTGTGTGACATGATTTTGTTATCGTATCTCTATCTATCCTAGGAGATTGCTTGTATGAATGAAAGCCGTAGGATATTTTTGTTGTGCTATTTCACAATACCCCAGGATCATATCTGCTAGTGACAAATGCGTCCCAAGGCCTCTCCCCCTGCCGGGCCATTGAGTTGTACACTAACTAGTAGGTGTAGATAGCAATGAGCAGGTAGTGCTGAGAAACGGTCACATAGTTTAGGTACAAAGCCATGCTCTTGTGTAAACATGGATGGTCAGTTCTTTGTCTTTTTGTTGCGGTGAACATGCACCCTGTCATTGCTCCCAGCATTATATAGTCCTCTCAAGAGAGAGGCAACAATTAGCATTTCGAACAACACCCCAACCTAGACAACACATGTAACCTTGTAAACACAAGTAAACATCATGTTAGAATAAATCCGAGACACTCCGTCGATCATCCGAGGATCAAGCAATCACACGAGCACGACACCGAGATTTGTTAACGAGGTTCACCGATATGGCTACATCCCCGGAGCCTGACTATGGACGCTCCTCCCCATGACACCGCTACAATACCGCACCCGGTCGTCCTGGACACCGGCACATGCCGCTGGCTTCCCCTGCGTTCCGGTGCTATTATGTTGGCATAGGTTACATCGTGTGTCTAGCCCCGCTATATATGAGAGGCCTAGGATACAAGTGTCCTATTAGGACACGACTCCATATCCTATCTAAACACAATACAACTACAAGTCCAACTATAACCTACCTTGTACACAATATTCGACACAACTCTAACAAACTCCACCTTGGCGAATATTCACCACCATCTTAAGTTCATCAATGCATCAAACTTCCATGTACATTGGACTTGAGCTTATCCTGTGAGCACCGCTGCTACTCCAAAGACTCCATATGACTCCACCTGCAACTTCTAGTCCCTTCTTTTCTTAACCACAATCAACACTCGAGCAAAATTAAGTTTCTTGTTACTCTAGTTTGTGCTCCCAACTTTCAGAGTATCAGTTCAACGCCATCACACACTTGCGTGAAAGTGAACAACTCACATATTGGGTGTCAAACATAAGATTTACCTGAACTCAACATCACCGCTCCTTTCTTGACCGCCCTGTCTGAAACTTGAAGGAATTTCACAATTGCTTATAGTCATCCCGAGTCAAATTCGCAGTTGTCTCACCACATGTATGACCACCAGAGCCCTGGCCCGTCTTCATGTCCCGTGCGCACCGCACGCCTCGTCGCTATTACCGCGTCGAGCCTCCGCTGTCCCGGTCGAGTCTCAAGGGTCGCGAACCCACACCACTCACCCCCCACTGCAGAGTACCACCGATCATCACCGACCGATGACGAGTTTCACGCTTCCATCAGACCACTGGGCTCCAGTCCGAACTGCATGTCACTCGCTTTTTTCCACTTTGCTGAATAGGCTTCGATTCCCTGGATCCTTACACCGTAGCCCCTCAATCCAGCTCCACCTTCAACATGACTCCATGATAGATGATCAGTCCACCCCTGCGCCTCATCGACTTCAAGCTCCGTGTATACACCACCTTGAATCAATCCCGCGCCATAGTCTTGTCGAAGCCGCACAAGCCTCGGGCCTGCGTCACGTGTTTCCACGCCCAGAAATCGGTCACCATCAGCATCACGCTCCTACGTCGTCGTCGCCGATCCCGCACCGTCTTCTGTACCAACCGACTTACATCGATCCGTCGGACTGTCTAGTCTGACCCAGCCGAACTTATCCGACTGTATGACACGCTCAAGGCTCCCAAATCGTCTTCCACGAATTTTCTTTCATCCCATGATAATTCCATCTTAGCTGGTTTGACATCCTGCAACAACGCCTTCAAGCATCCCTATTGTGCCAACAAAATTTTCACCCTTCTCTGCTATAATCCAAAGCTGCCAGTTTACTTGAACTTCTCCACCTCAAACCTCCCGATGATGCCATGGTTTTTTATATGGCTTGACCCTGTGAAAAATTATTTGAGCTATCCCCGCGGCGCTGAAGTACACGAGCAAAATCCAACGTGGTCTCGCCTCTGTGCACTAATAGCAATCCACCAAAAATTTGGCCTTCACGTGATCTACTCCTGTCTTGGCTCAACTCCCAATGCTAGCAATTGTGTTCTCTGCCAGAGCCTCCCGCTACTCGATGGGTGCTCAATACAACGATAGATCTTTTCTTTAGCTGAAACGATCTGCTGTTGCCTCCTCCACGTGATACACAAGGACTCGGTCCTCTTTTTTTCTGAAACAGATATCTCGTGCACACCACGCAGCAGCTGCCGCCATGCCTGCAGCTCCGAACCTGGACCACATCCCAGCCTTGCAGCCACGCTGCCTGAAGCACAAGCACCTAAGCCGGCCTGTTGCCAGCTCATCCCAGCGCGTGCTGCCAGCCCATCAAGCGCGCCCTGGAAGCCTGCTCGTCCGACTGCTGCTGTGGCACGTTACGCTGTCACCGCTTCCAATCGCTACCATGAGCAAAACATCTTCGCCGCAAGTCAAAAGTTTCCGTCACCACGCGTAACAAACTCGACTACTTCCACGAATTTTTTCGCTCCTTCCTCTAGATCAACAATCCGCAGCCTCCGAACAACCTAGCTCATGATACCACTTGTTAGAATAAATCCGAGACACTTCTTCGATCATTCGAGGATCAAGCAATCACACGAGCACGACACCGAGATTTGTTAACGAGGTTCACCGATATGGCTACATCCCCGGGGCCTGACTATGGACGCTCCTCCCCATGACACCGCTACAATACCGCACCCGGTCGTCCTGGACACCGGCACATGCCGCTGGCTTCCCCTGCGTTCCGGTGCTATTATCTTGGCATAGGTTACACCGTGTGTCTAGCCCCGCTATATATGAGAGGCCTAGGATACAAGTGTCCTACTAGGACACGACTCCATATCCTATCTAAACACAATACAACTACAAGTCCAACTATAACCTTCATTGTACACAATATTCGATACAACTCTAACACATCACATGGGCCTGGCCAGATAGACCGATAGCGGAGACCGAGAGGGGAGAGTGTTGTCTACGTACCCTCGTAGACCGATAGCGGAAGCGTTATGATAACGCGGTTGACGTAGTCGTACGTCTTTACGGCCCGACCGATCAAGCACCGAAACTACGGCACCTCCGAGTTCTAGCACACGTTCAGCTTGATGACGATCCCCGGACTCCGATCCAGCAAAGCGTCGGGGAAGAGTTCCGTCAGCACGACGGCGTGGTGACGATCTTGATGTACTACCGTCGCAGGGCTTCGCCTAAGCACTGCTACAATATTATCGAGGACTATGGTGGAAGGGGGCACCGCCACTAGTAGAAAACAGGGCTTTGGTCCAGGCCGGGTCAGCCCATTAGTCCCGGTTCAATCTAGAACCGGGACCAATGGGGGCATTGGACCCGGTTCGTGAGCCCAGGGGGCCGGCCGGGCCACGTGGGCCATTGGTCCCGGTTCGTCTGGACCTTTTGGTCCCGGTTGGTGGGACGAACCGGGACCAATGGGCCTAGCTCCTGGCCCACCACCATTGGCCCCGGTTCGTGGAATGAACCGGGACCACAGGCTCCCCTTTAGTCCCGATTTGTGCCACGAACCGGGACTAAAGGGTTCGCCCTC
The DNA here is from genome assembly GCF_018294505.1 of Triticum aestivum. Taxonomy (NCBI): domain Eukaryota; kingdom Viridiplantae; phylum Streptophyta; class Magnoliopsida; order Poales; family Poaceae; genus Triticum; species Triticum aestivum. Next base: position 592,827,387 of record NC_057794.1, read on the forward strand.
GTTGCACCTAGAGTTTAGTCCCACCTCGCCAAACGAAGGGCGCCCACACCTGCTTATGAGCCCCTCCCTCTCTGCGTTGTTGAGCTCTTCTCAAAGTGAAAATAGATGCACCTATAGAGGAAAATTGGACCTAAATTCATAAATAGAAATGAATTATGAATTTATGTTTAATTTTCTCTATAAGTGCATCTATGTTCACTAACAGATAAGTTTTTATTTTTTGTGACCTAAAATAAAAAAGAGATCACTAAAAAACTATAAGTATTTAGTTCTAAGTAGAAATGAAAAAATAAATAGCAAAAAAGAAAAAAAATGCCTATAATATTTGTAAAGTTATTCATAAACTAGTGATTCACACAAATTTTAAAAAATTCAAATTTAAACTATTCAAATTTTAAAACTAATGGCACTAGCTAACAGAAAGTTTATAATTTTTGTGACCTAAAATAAAAAAGAAATCACTACAAAAAAAAGTGCCACCTACTATTAAATAGCAAGAAAAAAGATTGACTCAAAAATCAATTTTAACTATTCTACAAAGTGTTTTCACACAAATTTAGTAAACTAGTGATTCATAAACTAGTGATTCACACAAATTTCAAAGAATTCAAATTTTAACTATTCTAATTTGAAAACTAATGGCACTAGTAAAGTTAATCACAAACTTGAGATTCACACAAATTTTAAAGAATTCAAATTTTAACTATTCTAATTTGAAAACTAGTGGCACTAGCAAAGTTAATCACAAACTTGAGATTCACACAAATTTCAAAGAATTCAAATTTTAACTATTCTAATTTGAAAACTAATGGCACTAGTAAAGTTAATCACAAACTTGTACATAGTAAATATAATACACAAAGTGTTTTCACACAAATAGTA
>NC_057794.1:592828519-592828884 GCF_018294505.1 Triticum aestivum
ATTCACACAAATTTCAAATAGTAAAGTTATTCATAAACTAGTGATTCACACAAATCTTAAAAAATTCAAATTTAAACTATTCAAATTTTAACTATTCATAAACAAATTTTGTGACCTAAAATAAAAAATAAAGCAAAAAAAAGAAAATGAATAATGCAGAAAACAAAACAAAAAATCTGGAAAAAAACACTTATATTAACTATAAGTATTTTGTTATAAGTAGAAAATAAAATAAAATAAATAAAGCAACAAAGAATAAATTATCTAAGTATTTTCTGTTTAGAACATTATAAGCAAAAAGAAACTTTAATAGCAAAAAGAATTATCATAAATATTTTGCTGTTAGTAAAAAACCAAAAAACTAG
>NC_057794.1:592828894-592829846 GCF_018294505.1 Triticum aestivum
AACTATTCATAAACAAATTTTGTGACCTAAAATAAAAAATAAAGCAAAAAAAATGAATAATGCAGAAAACAAAACAAAAAATCTGGAAAAAAAAACTTATATTAACAATAAGTATTTTGTTATAAGTAGAAAAAAAAGCAACAAAGAATAAATTATCTAAGTATTTTCTGTTTAGAACATTATAAGCAAAAAGAAACTTTAATAGCAAAAAGAATTATCATAAATATTTTGCTGTTAGTAAAAAACCAAAAAACTAGTAAGTATTTTGCTGTTAGTAAAAAACAAAAAACTGGATTTTTTTTAAAAAATGCCGCCTACTGGGCCACCACAGCCTGCATACGACTAGAAACCCGCTAGTTGGGCCAGGATGCAGGCCCACAGTAGGCCCAGTAGGCCCACAGGCACAGAAAGTGGATTTAGGCCCGTAAGCCTGCAGTAGAGAGGAGCTCGAAGTGGTCGGCTCCGCAGGGCTTATAAACCACTCCGAGCCCCTCTCGGCTAGCGAGGTGGGACTAAACATCCCAACGCACCGCGGCAGTTCCAGTACACGCCCTTTGGTCCCGGTTGGTGGCACCAACCGGGATGAAAGGGGTCCTTTCGTCCCGGTTTGTGGCACCAACCGGCACTAAAGGACGCCGCTTCCCGCCCTTTGGGCTGCCGAAAAGTGGCCTTTGGTCCCGGTTCGTGGCACAAACCGGGACGAAAGGGGTGCATTGGTCCCGGTTTGTGCCACGAACCAGTACCAATGGCTTTGCTATATAAGCAAAGACTTGGGAAATTTTCACATTTCCCTCGCAGTTGTCCCCGACGACGCCGAGCACATCGACGCCGCCAGGCTGCCCCAACGCCGTCCGCCACCCCTGCCGTCTCCCCGACCGCGCCGTCGCCGTCGCCGCCCCGTGCCCCCCTGCCTCCTCGCCGCCGATGCCGTGCCCCTCACCGTCGCCGTCCG
>NC_057794.1:592830454-592835634 GCF_018294505.1 Triticum aestivum
CGCCGCCCCTGCCGTCGCCCCTGGCCGCGCCGTCGCCGTCGCCGCCCCGTGCCCCCTGCCTCCTCGCCGCCGACGCCGTGCCCCTCCTCGTCGATCGCCGCCCCGACTTGCGTAATTTCCTAATTTAGAATGTATAGTTAATTTAGTTGTATAGTTAGGATGTATAGTTAATTTAGATGTATAGTTAATTTAGTTGTACTTAATTTAGATGTATAGTTTAGATGCAAAAGTTAGAATTTTTTTTCTGTTCATACATTTTTTTGGGGATATTATTGTTGCATATGCAAAAGTTTGTGTGTTCATATATATGCAAATAATATGTCAATTTTTTCATAGAATTTTTATGATTTTTTTGTTGTAATTTTGTTCATAGAATTTTTATTTTGTTCATAGAATTTTTATTATTTTTTTCTGTTGTAATTTTGTTCATATTGTGTAGGAATCTGAACGTTATGTATGATCAAAGTCATTTATGTATATGTTCATATTTTGAAGAAAAAGAAGGAGAGAAAAAAGGAAAATAAGAAGAGGAAGAAGGAGAAGAAGAAGAGGAGAGAAATATCAGGAGAAATAAATAAGAAGATGAAAAAGAAGAAGAAAAAAAGAAGAGAAGAAGAAGGAATAGAGGAGAAGAAGAAGAATTCTTCTTGTTCTCCTATATTATTCCTTCTTCTTCTCCTTTTTTTTCTTTTTTTTCTTCTCCTTTTCCTTTCTTCTTCTCCTCTTTTTTTCTTCTTCTTCCTCTTCTTATTTTTTGTTATCGGGTATGTCGTTGTCGACATACCCCCCTCCCCGATAATTAACTTTTAGTAATTAGTACTACCTAGAAAGTGTTTAATGGAATTAGTTAGAACTAGGTAAACTTGTTTATTTTTAGTAAGTACTACATTATTCTATTTATAGTAAGTGCTTAGTAGTTGAACTAGTTGATTTAATAAAACTGGTTTATTTTACTATAGAAGTAGTTTATTTTTAGCAAGAAAATTAATAGAACTAGTTTATTTTGCGGTTTATTTTACTATAGAAGTAGTTTATTTTACTACTTTATTTTGTGGTTTATTTTACTATAGAAGTAGTTTATTTTACTACTTTATTTTGTGATTTGATTTTTCTTATTGATTGCTCAAATTGGAGAGCACTATGCAAGGCATATGCATATGATTAGTTGAATAATAATGATCTAATTTAGTCTTTGAATTATGAACGTATAGGAAATGTCATCATCGGACGACGAAAGTCTCCCGGGGGAGTGCGACTGGTGCCACGACGATCGAGGTGAGTGCGACAGGCCTCACCTGGACGATGGTCGGCGTTTCAGTATTAAGCTCGAGGAGACTTTCGAAGTTGAAACGGTACGCAACGACGACAAGTGTTTTTTTTTCATAATTAAGCATGACTTCAACTATTTCAACGTGTAATTTTCATCTTTTACAATTCGAGTATAGTTTATCCCATGCCATGCAAGACGCTATGTCTTGGAGAGGATGGATTTTGAACACCATGAAAATTTTGAAACAAAGAAAATTCACCTAAGGACCCATCATGATGTGGATTTTGAAGTAAAGTTGTATAATGCTGAGAGCGTAACTCATTTTGGTTGCAAAAATTGGGAAGCATTTTGCAAATTGTATGGTTTTGATGAGGGTATGCTTGTCACCATGGATCTTGGTGATCCTGAAATAGAGCAAGACAATATGGACATTTGGGTCCTTGTTGATACTCCTCCAGTTCTACCGCTATGTGAGTTTCTCAAACATAGTTAATTATTAACTAATTTATATTGTTCATTTCAAAATAGTTGACAGCTTATTTCCATTGACATCTTATTTTGAAGTATCAAAGAATATGCAGAAGATGGTAGATAGAACTTACTACACCGATGGCTCTGAGTTAACTTACAAGGAGAAAACTCATCTGGTTGGATTTTGTAACGATCTTGAGAATTACAATATCTACAATCGAACTCCTCAACATTATGGTCAATACGTGCCACTAGTGCACGTGTTGAACTACGGTAACTACCATGGAGATACCCTGGTAAGTTTTTTTACTATTACGACATCCGTGCATCTTTTTGCAGACTTCTAAAACTAGTACATCATTGCTAACTACGAAGTTATTACTATGTTTTTCAACAGCTTATCCCAAAGGATTGTGTGCCTCATTTGATGTATCAGAATGGCGGCAGCCTTCGTGTTTTGAACATATATCCGGGTCATCCTACGAATCTCAACTGTCCATACCGGATTTCTAAAAGAAGTGGAGACATGACAATCAAAGGATGGAAAAAATGTATGGACAGTCGTAAGGAGCTTCTTGGAAGCAAAAGGAAGCGAGGCGCAAGAATTGGAGACAGGATGATCTCCATTCTTCATAATGGAGAGTCAGGGTCTATATTGTTTTAAGCTATTTTACCTTAACTGTGTTTAGGTCCTACCTGATACTGATGATCATGTGCTAAGAATAATTATGTAGGGTTGGGTTCGATGACTATGAGGATGATGATCGTATGACTTATTATTAATAACGAGTAGAAGTTGTATGATGATGCTTGATTAATTAGTAGGACTTGTTATTATATATGATGATGTATGATGCGAGCATGCATGAGTTATTATATATATATATATATCTACGGGTGAAATGAACATAGCAGTAGCGTAGGTAAACCAAGGATGAAGATATAAGAGAGGACACTTCTCTCTATTAGCTAGCTAATAACAACCTAAAAATAACCCCCTAAACCCCTAAAACAGCCACTTTTTTTAAAAAAAGAAAAACCTCAGCTCCAGCCAGATGCTAACGTGTGGAAGCCTATTGGTCCCGGTTTATGTCATCAACCGGGACCAAAGGCCCCCCTGCCTGGGCTGCCGGCACTGCCCACGTGGAGGCCCATCAGTCCCGGTTCTGGACTGAACCGGGACTAAAGGGTCGGGGCATTAGTACCAACACTTTAGTCCCGGTTCAGGAACCGGGACTAAAGGCCCTTACGAACCGGGACTATAGGCCCTTTTTCTACCAGTGCGCACATGGCTAAGAATATGATCATGTGGATCAACTTGTGTCTCTAGGGGGTGCCCCTGCCTCCGTATATAAAGGCTCAAAAGGGGGGCGGCCGGCCAAGAGGAGGCGCGCCAGGAGGAGTCCTACTCCCTCCGGGAGTAGGACTCCCCCCCTTTCCTAGTTGGAATAGGATTCGTGGAGGGGGGAGAGAGGAGGAAGGGGGGCCGGCCCCCTCTCCTTGTCCTATTCGGACCAAGGGGGGAGGGGCGCGCGGCCCATCTCTGGCCACCTCTCCTCTCTTCCACTAAGGCCCACTAAGGCCCATATACCTCCCGGGGGTTCCGGTAACCTCCCGGTACTCCGGAAAAATCCCGATTTCACCCGGAACACTTCCGATATCCAAACATAGGCTTCCAATATATCAATCTTTATGTCTCGACCATTTCGAGACTCCTCGTCATGTCCGTGATCACATCCGGGACTCCGAACAACCTTCGGTACATCAAAACGCATAAACTCATAATATAACTATCATCGAAACCTTAAGCGTGCGGACCCTACGGGTTCGAGAACAATGTAGACATGACCGAGACACGTCTCCGGTCAATAACCAATAGCGGGACCTGGATGCCCATATTGGTTCCTACATATTCTATGAAGATCTTTTATCGGTCAGACCGCATAACTACATACGTTGTTCCCTTTGTCATCGGTATGTTACTTGCCCGAGATTCGATCGTCGGTATCCAATACCTAGTTCAATCTCGTTACCGGCAAGTCTCTTTACTCATTCCGTAATACATCATCCCGCAACTAACTCATTAGTTGCAATGCTTGCAAGGTTTAAGTGATGTGCATTACCGAGAGGGCCCAGAGATACCTCTCCGACGATCGGAGTGACAAATCCTAATCTCAAAATACGCCAACCCAACATGTACCTTTGGAGACACCTGTAGAGCACCTTTATAATCACCCAGTTACGTTGTGACGTTTGGTAGCACATAAAGTGTTCCTCTGGCACACGGGAGTTGAATAATCTCATAGTCATAGGAACATGTATAAGTCATGAAGAAAGCAATAGCAACATACTAAACGATCGGGTGCTAAGCTAATGGAATGGGTCATGTCAATCAGATCATTCAACTAATAATGTGATCCCGTTAATCAAATGACAACTCTTTGTCTATGGTTAGGAAACATAACCATCTTTGATTAACGAGCTTGTCAAGTAGAGGCATACTAGTGACACTCTGTTTGTCTATGTATTCACACATGTATTATGTTTCCGGTTAATACAATTCTAGCATGAATAATAATCTTTTATCATGATATAAGGAAATAAATAATAACTTTATTATTGCCTCTAGGGCATATTTCCTTCATTAATGTGGTGATGGACCAACACGGCAGCCAAGATCTCATCATCATCATCATCAGACGAGGAATCGTCGGAGTCGCAAAGGAAATTATGGAAAAAGACTCGTCGGCAGAGTCCATTTTGTACCTTGGCAAACTGTCGAACAGTTTGCGGGCATCGACGAAGGAGCCGGTCGGCGAAGGAAGGCGTGCCGCTCTTGGACCAGGTGGCTGCCCTGGCGGCGTCCGACAAGCATGCCGGCGTTTGACGAGCATGCCGGCGTTAGGAAGAAGGAGCTGGCCGGGGCGGCGAGGCGGCTTCTTGGTCGCGGCGGCGTCGGGGAGGTGGGTGTGGGAAGCTTTCGGAGGCCCGGCGGCGAGACGGTGGTGATGGCGACGTGGGAGGTGGCGGCATTGGGGGGAAATGTTGCGGCACCGGCTGCTAGCAAAGGCACCAGAAAATGGGCGGCGGCGGCGACGACGAAGAAGGCGGGTGAGGGTTTGCTGTTGGAATGGGAGAGGATGGCCAATGTGCCATTGACTAGCAGGCCAAGGGGAGGAGTAGGCGGGCGCTGCGTGCATCCGTTTTGTGTCCGCGCCGACGCAAATGAGGCTCAAAATTGGATCGGGAATGGGTCAACAGGCGGACGAAAAGCGAACACGCGTCCGTTTGGGTCGGTCCGTTGGCCCGACTTTTCTCTCCGCGCCGACCCAAATGGACGCGCACGGACAAAATGGGTCACCGCGTTTGAGTTGCTCCGACGAGATTGATGTGTGGCAGATTTGGAGAGGTAGGCGACGCTTGGAAGACGTGAGAGAGA
>NC_057794.1:592836077-592851438 GCF_018294505.1 Triticum aestivum
AGAGAGTTATGTAAGAAGAATGAGTGGGCATGGAGATAAGGATGAGACGCACTTGGAACTGAAGAACATGTGGCGAGCAACATGAGCGTCACAAGCGTTCGGACGGTTGGCCGATTCGAATTGAAAATGATGAAGCGGCAGTCAAACTCATGACAAGGGTAAGAAAATGAGTTGGGAGACGTTGAAGACCACTCCATATATGAGAGGAAATGTAAAAATATTCAAGTCTTTGAAACTAAATTCCTGATTGTTGCATGACAAAATGGTCATGATTGTTACGGTCACACAGTAGTCATTTTCGACTATTTATTATGGGCTCACGCTGCTTCAACAAATACCTTACCTTTCAAATTGTTCTTTTCATTTTACTATTTCAGTTTCGCTGAGCTGGACTTAAACAGAATTGTAACAAGTTTTTCTTTAGAAGATAGAACTGAAATTTGCCAATGGAATACAAAATCTAAATTGGCATAAAAAATGTCTAGCCCATGAAAACAACGAACACCCCAAGAAAAAAGCCTAGCATAGTTACCTACGGCCATTTCTGAGAAACAAAATACGTACGGCCATTTCAGAAAGACCAACTTTTTTTAGGGGTATAACCAAGCTTTATTTATCAAAAACCATAGAATATGGGACATGATTCTGGTTATGGGATTGGCCAAATCAGACATGGTGTCCCAGACCCAACAAGGGAGAAAACTTGGCTAACCTATGAGCTTCCACATTCACATCGCGACTCTCAAAAATAAAGTTACATTAAAACTGAGTTGAGTAAGAGTTAATCTCGCTAATGATAGCACCATAGTTACCTCTTACAGGTCCATCAACGATCAGACACAGAATAGGCCTCCCCTCGGGCAAATATAATTACAAATGCTAGGGAATTATGGGCGATGATATGTTTTTTGGGTGGTAAAAGGAAATTTTATTCCAAAATAATAGGATTACAGTCCGCTAATAAAAGATTATGAATGAAGGGAGGAGGTTGTTGCAACCAGCACGTGGTGCTACGAGCCGTATGGGCATAATTAGCTAGACAATGTGAAACCATGTTTTGTGATCGCAGGATCTTCACGGATTTAAACTCCCTCTCTAGCATAAAGTCCTTGATCTCCTTGACTTCATTGGGTGATTTATCGAGTGAGGCATCCGTCATAGTAGTGAGGGCTACCACCGAGCCCGATTACACTAAGACCGGTAGACTAGACCATTGAATAGCCATAGACTTTTTGATCCTTGTAGCTTGAATTTCCGCCTCGAGAGCATATATTGTTACAAAAGAATAATAATTGTCATGACGAGGAAATGACAGGGCCCATGTTATTACGTAGGATCATACCTGCTCCCGCTGAGCCATCCGCCGCTGCATATGAGTCGTCCATCGAAAAGGCAAGCCAGCCGGCGGCGACTGCCATGGTGGGTTCAGAGACCTTAACTTGATCATCTCTCACTGCAGCACACCCTCTAGTGGGGATTTGCCTCTAATAGTTTATTCTGTTGTAAGATCAGCTGCATTGCAACAGAACATAGATAGCTGCACAGGAATATTTTAGACGTCTCGATCGGAGGAATGTCTTTTCCATTCGAGATCTCATTCTGCAAGTGTCAAATCCTCCATATTAACATAATGGTCATATCCCGTACACTCGCATGTTGGTCCAACAAATTCAATAGCCAATCATCTCTTGTGCATGTAACTTGCTCCTTTTCGGTGTAGACCATACCTCTGACATAGTATCCCAAAGAACGGCCGCATTATCACATGCGACGAGGGCATGGAACGCATCCCCATCCGTCTTGCCACAGATGGGGCAGGTCACACGGCGATACAAGCTAAGTGGCGTCCCTGTTTACACGATGTGCTGGCCAGAGCCCCGAACACAGCCTTCCATGCTAGCATATGCATGCGATGAGGCACTGCAGCCTTCCAAAACACGTCGGTTACCATCCAGGTTGGAGCTCGAAGCCACTGGCGCCACAACATTATCAATGCTCTTCCATAGCCAACTTATAGGCATTACGCACTAAGAAACACCCTTTTGGGTCAGGGTACCATGCAATGAAATCATCCTACTGTCAAGGTGAAGCCCGAATCTGCCTTATTGACACCATATCAGCATGGTAAAAATGCAAGTTCAACAAATCAGCCTTCCATGCGATTTTGATATCAAGAAAGTCTAACACTCTGTTAAGTCTGTAATTCCGCTTTGGGGTAATGGGAATAAGAGGAGGTCCACGGGGAATCCAGGGATCCTTGCGTGTACGAATAGAACTTCCATTACCTACTCTCCATATGAGACACTTTTTCAGCAACACCAGATCGTGCTCTATGCTTTTCCAAATTATTGAAGCATCCCCTGTAAACACCGTGTCAATCAAATTGCCATTGGAGAATATTTTGCTTTCAGTAAACAAGCACACATGCTATCTGGTTTATCAATTAATTGTCATGCTTTCTTGGCCAAGAGAGCTTGGTTGAAGATCCTCAAGTCTCTGAATACAAGGCCTCCTTTCTATTTTGGGAGGGTAAGCTTATCTCAAGCAAGCCATGCATGCCATCTTCCTTCTACCTTTCTCTAGTCCCCACCAGAGTACTAACGTGTCATTTTGGTAAGACCATCACATATTGAATAAGGGAGTTTAAAGACGCTCATCACATAGTAGGGATCACCTGAGCTATTGATTTGGTAAGAATCTCCTTGCTAGACCACACCATGTATCTCTCGCTCCAATTCACTAGCCTCTTATTTAGTCTAGATTGTACGGTTTGAAACCATCCTTTATGCATCTTGCCTTCAGACACTGGCAGACCAATATACTTAGGATCAAAAACGTTATGAGCAATTTAAAAAATATCCTTCACCTCTTGTGAGACCATGCTAGGGCAATTCCCAGAGAAAAATGATGGAACACTTCGACGGATTAGTCAGTTGTCCCATAGACATCCCATACATGCTCAAAACATCCTTCACAATGGTGGCCTGCTCAGCAGTAGCACGAAAAAAATTAGAAGGTAATCATCCATAAAGTAAGAGGTGGGAAATTGTTGGTGCATTCGGACAAGTGATATGTATTGCCCGGAGCGACTCACGTCGGCGAAAACGCTTATTGCGTCAAAGTGGGTGCTTCCTATTTATTGCACAGGTCGCTACGACCAATCGCATACCCCTGCCATTGTTATGCTCCATCTTGGGCCGGCCTAGACTTGGGCAGGAGACTCCCTATTCTGGTTTTGCGAAAAGTTCTAAAACCCGTTCTAGAATTTTCCCATGCATGGTTTTTCTGTTTTATTTCTTCATTTTTTTTCTAGTTATTTCATTTTAGTTTCTTCTCTTCTTTTCTATGTATATTTCTCTTCCTTTCCTTTTTCTTTTATCTTTTTTCATTCATTTTCTTTCTCTTATCCATTTCGTGAAACTTTTCCAAATTCGCAAAAAATTCCTGATATCGTGAATGCTTTTTGAAATCGTGAACATAATTGAATTCACTAATATTTTACACAAAAACAGTGACTATTTTCAAAATCGTGAATTCATGATTTTTTTTTAATTGTGGAATATGTTACAATTCAAGAACAACTTGTGAATTCATGAACATTTTTTTCAAACTCAGGAATGTTTCTTTGGAAGTCGTCAACATTTTCCAACTCACAAGCAGTTTTTTTGAGATTCATTAACATTTTTTAAAAGAAATTGAAGACTTCTTAATTCGTTATAATTGTTACGAAATTGATGAACATTTTTAAAATTCGGGAATATTTTCTAAACTCATGAACTCTTTTTTGAATTTCATAAACATTTTTTGAATTAGTGAGGAGTTTTTTTTAAGTCCTGAATCTTTTTTAAACTGGAGGATTTCTTATAAATTAGAAAGTTTACTATAAATTCGCGATTTTTTGAAAACTCAGAACTTTTTTTGAAATCCTAAAAAATCGTATTCGGAATTTGTGAACATTTATCAAAGTGAAAAAAAGTAAAGTAAAACTGAGCGCCTCTCCCTGCATATGGGCCGGCCAAAGCACGCACAGGCAAGTAAAAGTGCCGTTGGTTCGCACAGACTGTTTTTTTACTGGTTTTGGGAACTTTCTAGAAGGTACCTGAACTGTTTTTTCGTGTTTTCTTTTATGTTTTCCAAATTTCACAAATATGAAAGATCATTAATGTTTTTCAAAATGTTGACAAACTTTAAAAAAACTGACATTTCCAATAATAATCGCAAATTTCAAAACATATTTGCAAATTTTAAAAATGTTCACGAGTTTAACAAAAGTCACTTTCCAGGAAAACATAAAAAGTTTGAAAAAAAGTTATTGTCTTAAAAAATGTGTTTTCAAAATATGTTCAAAATTTTAAAAAATTGTATTTTCATAAAGTATTGGAAAATTATTCGCATTTTCAAAAAAGATTCACTTAAAAAAAGTGCTACAGTAACCTGCTTCCTGCAGAAATATGATCACTACAGTAACGGGGGTTGCTACACTGGCCGCTCATTTACCACAGGTTTTTTTTTTGGTCGATTGTTCGCTACACATGACCGTTCCTGGTTCACTATTGTGCGGGAGGCTGACAACCTGACGCTTAATGTGTCATATAGGTGCTCCCTCAAATCAGGTGGGCCAATTCAGTACCTAGGATCACCATCCGTCTCGCTTGATGCTGCCGTAGGGTACTCTGATCATTTCTTTTTTAATCCGTGTATTAGGATTCTGTTGACAAAACTAATACGCAGAGTAAAAAGAAATGAAGGGACTAGGCACGATGAAGTTCATGAATTTTAAAAAAGATTGTGAATTTGAACAAGATTCATGGTTTTAATTTTTTTTAAATGCTCGTGAATTCAAAATGTGTTCATGCATTTGAAAAATGTTTGTGATTTTACAAAATTCACGAATAATAAAATTTCCTGTTGTATTTAAAAATGTTTACTAATTGGGAGAATATTCAATAATCTTAAAACTATTTTCCAATTTAATAAAATGTTCAAATATTTGGAAAATGTTTAGTAATTTTGGAAATTGCACTAACTTAGAAATGTCCATAATATAAATTATATTCACGAATTTGAAATTTTGTTTACAAATTTTTAAAAAGATCATGAACTTAAAAATATTCACTAATCCAAAGAATGTTCATGAATTCAAAATTGTCCATAAAATTTGAAAAAAAACAAAGGATAATAAAAAACGAGAAGGGATAAAACTGAAAAAGAAAGAAATACGTAAAATAAAAGTTCAAAAGATAAACTGGGAGAACCATAGAAGAATAGGCAAGAATGAAAAAAAAATCTGAAACCTTTCCAACACCGGGCAAAACTTAAATAAGCTTCCTATACAACGGTTCGGTAGGTGGCTTATAGTATAGTAAAACATCTCACGTTAGCAATATATAGCATTCGTTCTCGCTTATCGTGAGACCATAACAACGCTTGCCTCAAGCAATTTGTGACTTGGACCAGGCCTATGTACCGAGCAGTTTTGAGAGGGTTTCTCAGGATCATAACTGAACCTTGCGGCTGGTTTATAAAGGTTTTAGGTTATATTTTTTCTGTGATTTTACTTTATCTGTTAACTTAGTTTCTTTTTAATTTTCTTGCTGTCCCAATTTTAATTCTTAAAATACATGTCAATCTTTTTTTCAAATACACACTGAACATTTTCGTATATGGAATGAACATTTTTAGATACACGTTGAACATTTTCTAAATACATGCTAGAACATTTATCTAAATACATGTTGAACATTTGTGAAATTTACACTGAATATTTTAAAGACACAATTTTTATTAAGCATACGTTGAAAAAAAATGTAATGAACATTTTATTAACGTGCAAACATGTGTTAACTGTTGCGAATATTTTTATTGGTAATTCCATTTTTATATGTTGTGAACAGTAAATGAATGAACTGATTTCAAATTACATTAACATTTTTTGAATGTCCAGAAACATATTTTTTGTAATGATAGGAACTTTTTCTATGTATTACATGAACACATTTTTACGTATTCATGAACTTCATTAGAAAATATCATGGACATATTTTTGAATATGTTGACATTTACATAACATTGACATTTTTTTAAATGGTCCGAACATTTTAAAACAAATACGTGAACAAATGTTGAAAAACAAATGAAATGATTGAATTATATATATTTAGAATATATTTAAAAAAGGAATCAACCGCTTCACTACATCATGTATACGAGCAGCAGCCAGCACTAGTTTCCGTAAGCACTACTTTTTTCAATGAATCACTACTGACAAGGGTCGTGCAAAAGTGTGTTTTAGGCGATGGACTACAGCCTCAACAGCTAAATCAGGACCACTTTAATTAAACAGTGCAACGACAAGCAAAATGCGATGGAAAAAAAGAAAGTGGGCAACATCACATGTGCGTCTCCAAGGAAAGGGAATTCTGCTGCTATTACTATTACACGGTATATCCATGTCTAAGGTTAGGCGCACTCCGATCAAATTACAAATTGTATCATCAAAATTGTTGCACTCTCTATGGGCAGTCAACCTAAGGCCAAATGTTGTCTAAAACAGGAAAGTTGGTCAGCTGCAACCCGAGTGAAATGGCGCAATATCAAAAGAATAACACCCTTGTCAATTTTACGCACCCTGGAAAACCATATGCATCACGCTGCCATGCCGAACCATGGCCAGAAGGTGGCTTCGAGGGACTCTTATAGCTGACGGGGTCACACCGGCTTTATGTGGTATGCTCAGTATTTTCTTCAGCTTCATGACAAGTTTCCAGTCGTCCATAGTCAAGTCATCCCGCGGTCATGACAGTTAACAAAAATGTCCCGGGCGGTCAGCGAGTTGCATTTGTCCCCATGATTAATTTTTTAATCCAAATACATTTGTGCCTAATTATGTCAAGAATCTCCAAGATTTTTGGAGGCAGTTTGCTAGTGCACAGAGCATATATAGTGAGGGAAGTAATAACCAAGTTGAGACCCCTTGCCTCCATAGGACATCATTGACACGGTGGAGGTAATGCCACACCCCCACACAACAAACTAGGAGCACCAGGTCTTAACTATGGGTCTTGTTGTGCCTAGAGGTAAACCAAGGTACTTGAAAGGCATGGATCCCACGGCACAACAAAAAATGCCCGTAATCAGTGTGCTTCAACTTATCATTCGTGTTGATAGAAATTAGGGTTGACTTGTGAATGTTAGTCCTTAGCAGACTATATGCTTGTTTCAGAACCCGAGGCTCAACCGCTTTGAGAAGCCTCAAAGTTGCATTATATTACCTGTCTATCACGAGGCAAGTTCATTCCTTGTTCACATCCATTGATTGTGTATTATCAAAAATATGTTACTTATAGTATCTATTCATTGCATAAAATCCAAAGATATGTTCAAGTATTTAAACCGCCTTCAAAGTTGTGCCATTTTATCCCTTATGGAACTCCTGTGGCCTATTTTAAGGTGGACAAGACTCAGATTTCAGTGAACCAAAAAAAACAGAAAAACACCAAGGTCCAACCTCGGATGGGCTCTCGCCCTACGAGGGCCAAAACACCATGGACCAGAGGGATAAACATCTTCCCACCTAGGGAAGAGGCCAAGGATAATAAGTAGGTGGGGCCTCTCTCCACCTCTCTTCCGGCAGCGCCGGAGTTTCGTCGGGGGAACCGTCATCCCGCCATTGTCCCCATCATCTACATCAACTTCACCACCATCTCCATCGCGTTCATCCCTCTCTATACAACATTCCACTTTCCCACAAAGCTTTGTAGTCCCCTACTTAAACATGGTGTTTGATGCTACAAATAATTGTCCAATTATTTCTTGCATTACTGTTATGTTTGAGTAGTTCCTTTTTGTTATATGGTGGTTGATGATCTATTATAATTGAATTGAGTTGTCTGTTCATATGTTGTTGTCCTTTGGTGCCCATCATATGAGCGAGCACGTATATGGATCACACTTTAGGGTTAGTAGTATGTTGAGATAACTATGCATAGAGCGTGAGAGTGATAGATATTACCATACCTCGCCAAACGGGCCAGCCCGGCACGGCACGGCACGGCCCATTGTAATTGTGCCTGGCCCGACACGGCCCGCCAGGGCACGATTACTATACGGGCCGTGCCGTGTCAACCCGCGTGCTGCGCCCCCAGGCCCAGGCACGGCCCAGTTAGTAAACGGGCCGGCACGTTGGCCCATTTAGCACGGTGGGCCGCATATTTTCAGCCTATTATTTGACGCACTGAGCGTTTTTAGCCTATTTTTACATGTTGGGCCATATATAGATGTATAAAAAATTTTAAAAAAAACTTAATTGGGCTGTGGCGTGCCGGCCCGCGTGCCTAGCCTCCAGGCCCAGGCACGGCCCAGGGCGTGCCGCGTGCCTGGCCCAGCCTGTTTAGCCCGTGCCGTGCCTGGCCCAAGGCGGGCCGTGCCGGCGTGCTCACGGGCCAGCCCGAAAAAACCGGCCCATTTGGCCAGCTATAGATATTACCGAGCCTAAATGTATAAGTTGATGCATATGGGATAAAGGGGACCAACAGATCTTAATGATATGGTTGGTTTTAACTTAATAGAATTTGCCCATGCTTTCTAGGGATTTCAATCATAAGTACATGTTATCAATAAATTTTCTTGCATGTTAGCATATGCCTCTCTCACAATTGAGTTGTAATAATGATTATCGGTCTATTATCGTAGCCAATTTCCCGTGGACAATTCCGCATATCCTATCATTGCTACTCCAAACTCGCTATCTTTTACTTTCTTGTTACTTCACTTTGAAGCAACTACTTTTATTTGTAAATTCTTTATCTTCTTGCAAGCTATCCCCTTTATATCCGCAAAGTAGTTTTACTTTTTGTTCCTATGTAAAGAAAACATTATGTGTATGTATGGTTGTATCAATGGTTGGTAGAACCTTAGAGAATACAAATCCTAACTTTAACACCCCGTTGTGTTCGACACTCTTGTTAAAAAGGCTACAATAGATCCCTGACACTTGTGGGTTATCATGATACTAATAGATCTGAGATCATATATGTCTATAAATCAGCAACAAAGAACTCATAAAGAATCAAAAGAAAGACCCATATATAATCTGGTCATAAAGTGACAATCATCACACCACAAAAAACACATAAAAAATTATATAAAATAGACCACAAATCACATAGGGCGGCTCATGTGATCTTTGTATTGAATAATAAGGGAGAGAGGATGCCACATAGCTCTGGCGGTGATTTCCCCCTCTGGCAGAGTAGAAAAACGGTCTTTAGATTGGATCGCCTCGGAACACGTGGTACAGGCAGCAGAAAAAAAAACTTGATAAACCTTTTTGTTTTTTATGTCTATATAGAGGCACCGGAAGTGAGAGACGGTGGTGTGGAGCCCTAGAGGGTCACATAGCCTCATGGTGCGGCTAGGGGGTTGACAGCATGGGGCTCATATGTCTCCCCCTGCTGCTTCTTACACCCTTGGTATCGTCTTGTGTTGAATCTTTGTGATGTATTTTTCTTTCTTCTTTGTACCCGAAAAGTTAATTTTCTGCAAAGTCCAAAACGAAGCAGAAAACAACAACTATCGTTGGGCACTAGAATACTATTGTTAGTCCAATAAAATTGTATGAAAATGTGTCATGACATATAAAAATGGTATAACAGTAGCACGAACATAACAAAAATGATAGATACGTTTGTGACGTATCAATGGGGTGTGTTCTTTCCAAAATTTCAAAACAGAAATGAAAAAACTCCACCTCTCTTCTTTCCCACATGATCGGTCTTACTGTCCATATGGCGCTCATCTGGTGAGCAGTGGACGGTTGGAAAAACGGCGCTCCCCAACGACTGATCACACGCTTGC
Organism: Triticum aestivum; assembly: GCF_018294505.1. Taxonomy (NCBI): domain Eukaryota; kingdom Viridiplantae; phylum Streptophyta; class Magnoliopsida; order Poales; family Poaceae; genus Triticum; species Triticum aestivum. The sequence continues at coordinate 592,845,933 of NC_057794.1, forward strand.
TTTGACCGACATTTGGGCTTAATCGCGAGCTTCTTGTGATGTGCCAATCTCTAGAGGGCATTTTGGATCTCGGCCACCATGGAGGCCGATGTTTTGAAAAAAATGAAATTCAAATTTTAAATTTCAAAAAAAACCTGAAACAAATTGCACAAGTAAACAAGGATGTGAGGTGTATGTATGTAAAATTTCAGGACGAAATGCGACCGTACAAAAAAAGACAAATTTATGGTTTGAAAGGATGAATACTATCATGTGTTAAAAAGCCCCTTTTTTACACAACCCTCATTTTAATATATTTCTTCCTGGAAATTTACACACTTGTGCATCATGCCTTCATGTATACCTGTATTTATTTTTAGTTTTTTTAATATAAAAATTTGAATGAATTTTGCTTTGGCGGCCTCCATATAAAAATGCATATCTGAATTCTAAATGTGGATAAATGGTTCATCGCGGGTTCTACCAGGGATTAACGTGTCTACGTGGCACCTTAACTAATGCCACATAAGCCATATGTTTCAAGATCACTCCTGACAAAACTATGTATTCCAATCCATGGTTGCATCCACGTCGCTCTCCGGCCTCCCCGCACTACACCACCGCTGTGTCTTTGATCTTCATGACACCTAGGACCCAATTGACACATCCATAATACTTTTAGGACGTCCGGAATATATCATTTCCCACTAGTAGAAAAAGGGTCTACAGTCCCGGTTGGTGAGGGCCTTTAGTCCCGGTTCATGAACCGGGACTAAAGGTTCGATACTAATGCCCTGACCCTTTAGTCCCGGTTCAATCCAGAACCGGGACAGATGGGCCTCCACGTGGCCTGTCGCTGAGCCCAGGCAGGAGGGCCTTTGGTTCTGGTTGGCCTCTCTTTTGTCCGTGCTTGGTCGACGCTACGTACCATACATACATACGTATAGAGAGGACTAGCTAGACACGCTAGCTAGCTAATAAGCAAACAGAAGATCGTCATGAACATATATGCATACAGAGAGAAGTGATATCGACCACCTCTCCTTCTCCGAGAGATTGGTCGAACAAACAAGTTCTCGTATATCTATCCGACACTACCGGCTACATATATACAATAATTATCTTTTACAAATATATAATCTCCTAAAATACGGACGCGTGGTCCACATAGTATTCTCCGTCTTCAGCGATCACGTGGTCAAGAAAGAATACCGCCAATTCCTCTTGAATTGCTCGCATGCGATCTGGTGCTAGGAGTTCATCCCGCATCCGAAACATCTAATTTTAAGAAGGGGGTCAATATATATATATATATATATATATATATATATATATATATATATATATATATATATATATATATATATGAATGAATGAATGAAACTCAACACAAATGATGGTAATAAAATAAAATTGTGAATATTGTTATTTACGCACTTCATATTGTTTGTCGGAGTAGCCCCGCTCACAGGTCGTGTGGCGGATGGACTCGCAAATGTAGTATCCACAGAAATCATTCCCTTATTCCTGCCACAACCACTTTACAAGAAATAGAGGTCAATCAAAATGATAATTAGCAAGCATGCTAAGTGGTATTGATGAAACTAGCGCTTGAATCACTAGGAGATGCCTGGAATATGCTACTATATAGTACTTACTTTCGGGTGCCTAAATTGCAGCTTCTTCGGTAGTCCCGGAGCTTTTTTGGTGAATTTTCTCCAAGCCCTGCCATACAAAGAAAACAATTACTTGATATCAGAAATGAACAAAGTTGCTGATATGGTGGATAATGATCGATTTAACTTACTTCTCGAGCATTTCAGTCATTTCCGCATACTCCTTGGGATCTTTTCGCTTGGAGTCTAAGACAGTTACTACTCCCTTCTCAAGCTTAATCTCTAGGAGAATATAGTGGTAGCTGCGCACACATGCATAACTCATCAATATTACATTACTATAACCTGGACTAATAAGGAAACCGAATATGCCACAAGACAGTAACACTCACTTGAAGTTGTAAGGAAAGAGTATTATATCTTTGTGTTCATTTATTTCCAACGATCGTAGCAAGTTGGCCTCGGTTTCTTGGGCACGATATTGAACCTCAGTTGCATCTATGAGATACGTGTTAATGAACCCAATATCTTCCACTTGTCTTTTCTTCAATTCGGCGATCTTCAATCTGCATAATATAGTGAGGATAATTATAAATACATGCAAATGAAAGGGCTGAGTTATATAGAGAGACTTAATGACGGAAGTAGTACTACTTACAGACAGTAGGAGGTGACCGTTGCTTTGTCGATGGCCAATTGATTGAAAAACTGATAGAACTCCTCAAATGGAATAGGCAACAGTTCAATTCCAAGGAGGTCATGCTCCTTTTTAACTCTCATATACAAAGTATTCCTCCCCTCAGACTCTTTGTAGGTTTTCATGTACCAATCATGCAATCTTCGCATCATCGTTGATAGAGAACTTTCATCTTTGACGAGAGGCTTCCCGTACTCGTATCTTTGTATCTGCACCTCCAAGATATCATAATGTACATCGTCGGGCAGGTAATTTGCAGGATTGCCATAACCGGGCACCATCCTCGGATCGACGATGTCGCTAGCAGGCACCTTGAGCGGGGGGCACGATTGCTTCGCTTGTTCGCCGAGCTAGGCAATTTGTTTCCCAGCTCGTCGTTCTTTCATCCTTTGATCACTTTTAGTACTTCCCGACCTCTCCGCTTCGGCAAATGCCTTTCCAATAATGCGCTCATAGTTGCCTTTCGGCGGAGACTTGGGTGGTTTTGTCAGGGCAGCCAGAGTGCGCTTCCCTTTCACCGGATCTACCTTCTCCTCCGAAGGTGGATGTCTCTTTGCTTTCAACCCTTGAAACCAGTCATCCACTTCGGTCTGCGCGATCTTCCGCCATAGGCATGGAGTCTTCAGAGCAGAACCCAGCCGATACTCCCCTTCACCGGTAGGGTGGTCAAGCCGGAGGTCTTCAAATCCCTCCGTTATTTCATCGACCATCACCTTAGCATATCCTTCTGGAATCGGCCGGCAGTGAAAAGTTGAGTCGGGTTTAGTAGGATAAACAGAGCCAACAGCCGCCTTGACCTTCAAATTGCTCCATTGCGCCATAAGGTGGCAATTTTCAGCATCCGTGATAGCATCCACGTGATAGCTGGCAGGAGCCGTCAAGGCATGCTCTGGCTGAAGCAGCTCGGTGGAAGCCACGCTGCTTTTCCACTGAGATGGCGGGGTAGCTTCGGGGGAAGCTTCGGCAGGTCGTTTGCTGCGATCTGCTTCTCGTTCCTCTAGCCCCATTACCCTTTCGTGCAGCGACTGCAGTTGGCTCTGCTCCAGTTTCTTCCTCCTCTCGTGGGTTTTGTAACCCCCTGCATCCGGAAATCCAGCCTTCCACGAAACGGAGCCTGGCGTGCCTCGTGTCCGTCCAGGGTGCTCAGGATTGCCGAGGGCCATTGTGAGCTCGTCCTTCTCCCTGTCTGGAACGAACGTCCCTTGCTGCGCTGCTTCGATATATTGCTGAAGCTTCTTGACTGGTATGTCCAATTGTTCCTCCGTCCAAATGCACTTCCCTGTTATAGGGTCCAAGGATCTGCCGGCCCCAAAGAACCAAGTCCGGCAACGTTCTGGCCAGTTCATTGTCTCTGGTTCGATCCCTTTATCAAGCAGATTATTCTCAGCCTTGGCCCACTTAGGCTGGGCTACGAGGTAGCCACCTGACCCCGTGCGATGGTGAAGCTTCTTCTTCTCCGCATTTCTCTTGTTTGTCGCCGACATTTTTTTACTCTTTTCCGATGTCTTGTGGGCCACAAATGCGGGCCAGTCATCTCTGATCTTCTCATATTTGCCAATGAATTCTGGTGTCTCATTTTTTTCGACATACCTATTGAGGTCTTTCTTCCAATTCCTGAATAGGTCTGCCATCTTCCTCAGAGCAAAAGACTTGATTAATGGCTCTATAATTGGCTTCTCCAGATCATCCCCCGGCGGTAGGGTGAAATTTGACTTCAGCTCAGTCCAAAAATTCTTTTTCTGCATCTCATTGACATAAGACACCTCAGGGTCTTCGTTCTTAGGCTTATACCATTGCTGGATGCTGATCGGGATCTTATCCCTAACCAGAACCCCACACTGAGCAACAAATGTCTTCTTTGTCTGGTAGGGTTCAATCGGTTGGCCGTCGCGCGCGATTTGTATGATCTCAAACTTTTCATCCGAGCTCAACTTTTTCTTCGGGCCTCGTCTCTTTACCGAAGTTGTGCTCGATCCGGAGGGCTAGAAAAAGAACAAAGACGAGAGTTAATTAATATGTGTACATACCAAAACAATGAATGCATCAATTAGCTAGTCAGCACAGGCTTAACTAATATATATACCTGGCCGGACTCGGTTTGGTGATCACCGGAGCCGTCCTCACGGTCTACTTCTTCACCCTCTCCTTCTTGCACCGGCATTGGGTCATCGGAGCCATGTAAATCAATGAGGAGAGGGACAGCTGCTTCTTCACCCTCTCCTTCCAGACCATCGTTGTCGTTGAGAAACATCGAGGAGAGGGCATCACTTCCTTCTGCAATTATGTCCCTCAACAACGCTTCTTGTGCTTCGTCTCGGGGGGTGTCCATAGTTTCTACAAATATTTACAACATGGCAATTATTATTCAAACATGACAGATATGGATATATTAGTGGCAAACGTAGAACTAGCTAGCTAATCACAATAAGGAATCATATTAGTGGCCTCGACGCTGCTTCTCTAGGGTTTGGGGTGGCCTCGACAACGCTTCAAGGGTTAGGGGGTGGCCTCGAGAACGCTTCAAGCTAGGAGGGGGTAATATCGACCCCCCCCCACGTGTTGAAGCTATCGGGAGGGGGTCGGCGTTGAACAGTACATCTATGTCCCACAAGTGACGTGGGCATCGACGTGGGCATCGACGCCCACAAGCTATTGGATTTCTTCAATACTTTGACACTATAGGAACCCTCGACCCTGAAACCTTCGACCCTTGACCCCTTAACGACCCTCAACCCTCTATCCTAGTTCCTGACCCTCGACCCCTCGGCGATCCTCGACACCCTCGTTATATCGACAACGACGCAACATACATATACATGGGAAAATAATGTTATCGGGGAGGGGTATCGGTACCCCCCCCCTCGTGTCAAAGTTTCTTCTTTCTCCTCTATTCCTTTCTTTCTTCTTCTCCTCTTCTTTTTTTCTTATCCCTCGAGAAAGGAAAATAAGGAAAAGGAAGAAAAGAGGAAGAAGGAAGAAGGAAGAAGAAGAAGAAAAAAAAGAAGAAAAAAAAAGAGGAGAAGAAGAAAAGAATAGAGGAGAAGAAGAAAAAATAGAAATTTTTTCTATTTTTTCTTCTTCTCCTCTATTATTTTCTTCTTCTCCTCTTCTTTTTCTTCTTTTTTCTTCTTCTTATTTATTTCTCCTCTTCTTCCTATCCCCTCTTCTTCTCCTTTCTTCCTCTTCTTTTTTCCTTTTTCCTCTCATTCTTTTT
>NC_057794.1:592851569-592851923 GCF_018294505.1 Triticum aestivum
TCATTCTTTTTCTTCTTCTTGTATTGCTTGTTTTTTTTAAATAATGTTCAAATAAAAATCTATGAACATAAAACATATATACACACAGAGAACATATATACATTTTTATAAAAATGCAAAAAACAAAAAAATTTAAAAAAAGACATATAAACAGATATACATACATACATTTTTTCTTTCATATGAACATACATACATACATTTTCTTTGCATATGACCATACATACATTTTTCTTTGCATATGACCATTCATACATTTTCTTTGCATATGCTTTGCATATAAACATACATACATATGAACATACATACATACATATAAACATAACATACATACACAAAAAATTCTAAAAATCT